>NC_133655.1:258218644-258438300 GCF_009905375.1 Apium graveolens | reverse complement strand
CTCCACTCGTGTTACACTCATTCTCACAAGTGTATCACTCCTCTCATAGCTCCAAAATTCAGTTGTACCTGCAAGGAAAATCACCTTAGCCATCCTTAAGGAGGTCACAGGTGGTGCAATGGGAGTTCGCAAATCCCCATCCTTGTTAAACTCGTCAAATGAATCTGAGTCATAATCTACAAGTTGCTAGTTTCCCTGTTAGGGTTCCAGATTTGAATTCTGGGAAGGTAAACAATGATCCAAAGAATTTAGCATAAGATCAAAGTTTCCTTCTAATGTCTATGAAGACATTTCCTTGTGACTCATCAGGTAATATCTGAATCATTGTCAACAAGTTGCCGATCTGCGCCTATGTCAGATCCACTATCCGCAAATGCATCCAGGGGATTTAAGCCTGGGGAGGTAGACACTGACCACTGACATATGGCTTTTGGATCAGTATCCTCTCGTAACACCTGTAAAGACAATTGGTCCATTAAAGAACCTTGAACAATCGAATCTGACCTTAAAATGGTTCGAAACTCTTGTTTCCGTCAACTCATCCTTTATGTGTGTAACCTTTCCTTGTGCATCAAGAATTGTTTATGTTTGAGGTGGTGACACTACATCGGATACCATGGCCGACAGGCAAATTTCAATAGACGCACCCTGTTGAGAAGATGAATCTAGTAACTGTTTTTATGCCTTTTCAGCCATTACAGCTTTTTGAGAAGATTTATGGGAGCTAGCAGTTGTCTCGGTTTAAAATACTACTCATCTTTGTAGGAGACAGAGCTGCTGGGTTGACTTCAGAACCTTCCTTATGTGGTGCACTAAGGCACTATCTCCCTTCACGCTCATTCATACTACATTTTAGTGGTAAGAGAGTGTTGGTTGGTTCTGTTTCTGTGTTTGTCTTTACAGTCTGGGATAAAAGTTGTGGGTTTTTCAACCTTATGACTGTCAATGAAAGAAAGCCATTGGAGACTGAACCTGTATCACAGAACATATGGCAATATAGAGATAAAATGTACTCAAGATCTATAATGAATGAAAATTATATATTTAATCTTTTGAGAGAGATGATGTACAATAGTGATTTCAAAAGATTTTAAATGAAATAAGAAATCACTAATATTGAAAGAAGTTTGAGTTCAATGATAACATTACCAGCTTGCAACCATCCATATCCCTCAGTTAAACCTTTGTTGTTATCTTCAAAGTTAACCAGTGGGCCAGCTTTCTCAACCATATTTGATAGCAGGGCTCTATCTCCGGTCATATGTCTTGACGATCCACTTGTCAAGAATCCACACTACCAGTTCCACCTGTTTACTGCCCTGCACTACAAATGGATTAGACCTTCTTCGGAACCCAAACTTGGTTGGGCCCGGCATATTTGTAGAATTGACCTTTGTCAGGCAAAATAACATTCTTAACTTTAATGTTCTCAACTTTCTCAATGACTGGACATTTGACCTTGTAAACCGCCTTAACAAATTTCTGTTTAGGCTTAGGCACAAATGTCTCCTTTCTAGCCTTAGAAGGACTAGCAGTCTTAGACCTATCATGCTTCCTATTATTCACATGCTGACGATGAGTAGTCTTATCACTAGAAACATGCTTACCATTAAAATAAGCACACATCAAATTGAAAGCACAAGACATACAATCAGGAACACCACATGCTTTATGAGAGGGATTAACAACAGGAAAAATATGCACGGTAGACATGGCATTTTTGTTATCCAACTCATGTGTTATTCCTAGTGGACTAACAATGAGATTTACAGAAGGGGGGTTGAATGTAAATCTCAAAACTTTTTCAAGTTTTGAGCAGTTTATGAAAGTTGTGTGTTCAAGAAGAACAAGTGTGTGAATTGCTTTAAGCTAATACAGACAGATATATATTCAAGCACAAATGTAAAGAACACAACAGACCTTAAAAACTTTTCTGGTGGATTTGTTGTTCCACCAGAGATGGTATTTTAGAAAATCTGTGATTAAACAATGTTGATCACAGCTGCATCCTAGTACAAACTAGATGAATTTTCTCTCAATATTTTTCTAAACAGCTCTGGAAAATCTCTCATCTAATTACTAGCTTCTACTTGGTTTATATATTACCAAGTGTACAAGTGAAGAACAATATAAAATACAGTAATAAAATAAGATCTTCACTTGCTTCTTTTCCTGTTCACTCCAGTACTTTGTTGACTATTGCATCTTTGTACTAAAGAAGAACAGGCTGCTTTTTCTGTTGTTCCTGAAATTCGGCTACCACATCTCAGTTGTCTCTATCAACCCATGTGCCTCTGTTTGTAGGTACAACTACCCCTTATCAACGGCTAATCATCAGAACATCCGTTGAAGCTTTCATCCGTTGATGCACTCATCCGTTGAAGGATGTTATCCGTTGATGACTTTATCCGTTGAAGCTTTAGAGACATCCGTTGAAGCTTAGCTTCTCATCCGTTGAAGGTCTTTAAGTCATCCGTTGATACCACTTCACTTATACAAAATTACAAGGCATGAAGTATTTACAATTGGCCTTCCTATCTGCATATCATCTAGTAGTCAACATGACTCATAGTTTCTCTCAACTTCCAAGAATTACATTTTAAATACAGAGACTGAAATATGCTACAACACTAGACTTATTTCTAAGTAAAGCTACACCATCAACGGATAGCCAAAGTGGTCTTATCCGTTGAGGCTACAGACACTAAATTTCTACTTAAGTATTTTGTTAAACATATCATCAAACTAATGCACATACATTCCTAACAATCTCCCCCTATTTATGTCTATAAGAATTGTAGGCATAAATTCAGGGTTAACTTGATGATAACAAAACACTTAACAGATATATGAATTGAAACTAAGTAGAAATTTAAAAATGCTGCAAAAGTGTATGTACTAGGAGGTAATTGAAGATTTACAGTGTTTCCAAGGACACTCCTTTAGTCTGAGCAAATCATCTTTTTCTTCTTTGTTCCCTGGTTTTCTTTCCTAGCCTTTTGTCATTTTCCTCAATTTGGAGTTGGAGTTGTCTGAAGAATTCAGCTTCATCTTCAACACTGACATCCAACTTAGATTGCATTTCTTTGAGAGTTTCATTGCTGGCAATCTTGAGTTGGTCTTCAAGTCTGAAAAATCTTCTGACTCCTTTATCATCTCTAAATTCCATCAACCAATGAGGTGATTTGTGAATTTTCATTTCCCTTTCTTGAATGAGTAAAGTCCTGGGTAAAGCATTGGGCTCCCTCCAAGTTTTCCTTATATTGGCTATCTTGTTGAGAATTTCAGTCTTGGCAGTTCTGGTAAAGCCAGAATCCTTTTGTATAGCTGAAAAGACTCTAATCAAGGTAGAGTAGCCTTCATCCAGAATCCTGTGGAGAGGCCATGTTCTTTCCCCAGCTCCTTTATATCTGAACACTAATCTCTCTGGTAGCTGTCTGTAGGCAGCTATTCCCCTTACATCCTCCAGCTCATCCAGATAGAGTTCAATGTCTGAAATTTCTTTTATGTCACAGATGTGAACATAATCATCTTTAGAAATGGGTGACTTAGGCTTAGGTTTTTGTTTTTGAGTGAATTTCTTAGAGGTTATGGGAGGTGTAGATTTTGGTTTTCTTTTCTGTTTCTTTGGTAGTGGAAGAGTGGTTAGAAAGGTAGGCAATTTGATAGTGTCCCAATCAATAGGTTCCTCTTTTGGAATGATTGGTTCACCATGGATGTTTATTGTGGGATCAGCAACAAGGGGTTCAGGTATGGAAGGTAGTGGTTTAGATATAGATTTGGTTACTTCAGTGTTATCTCCACTCCTTCTATGTGCCTTGGCCTTTCTTCTGTTTCCCTTCTGCCATTCCTCTCTTTCTTCCACACTCTCACCAAATATACTCCCTAAAACCTCATCTAGGTTTGTAGTCTTGTCTTCACCCCTGACTTCAATCCCTTTTTCTTTTTCAACTAGACTTGACTTTAGCTGTTGTTCAAGCTTTGCTTGTGCTCTTTTGTCAGCCTTTAATTGCTTGGCTTCTTCCTTCTTGGCTATTGAGAATTTGGGATGTCCTTGCATCACACATATGCTCTTTCCCTCTCTAATGATAATAGCTCTATTTCTCCTTACAGCCTCATCCATGGTCTCTTTGAGATAAGCAATACTCCTGCCTAAAATCTTGTTCTCATCAGCTTTTGGAGGAGGAAAGTCCACTTCTTTTAAAGGATTCTTTGTTGAGTCCTTATTGGATCTTTCATTGGGCTTGAGAATTATAGCTTGTAGTTCTTTGGAAGAAGCTTCTCCATCCTTATGACTCCCTACTGGCATGAGCTCCATGTTGATTGGTTCAATTTTTGTGCTGTATTTCACAGATGTTGATTTGTCTTGTGTAGAACCAAACAACAGTTGCAACCTTTCATCAATTCTCCTCCTTTGCTCTTTCACTTGAATTTCAGCTGCTGCTAGCTGAATCAAATCAATTCCATCAGGCTTGCCCTTGATTTGAATGATTGGAGAAGTAGTGATGGCAGGAACTAGCACTTTAGATATGTTGACTTTTGTAGATGGCTCTCCTTCCCCTTCCCTTTTACTCTCCCCCTTTTTGTTATCATCAAGGAGAGGGGTCAAGCCTTGTGCTTTTGCCAGCTGCATTAGGAGACTGGTTTGAGATTGTTGATTGTGAAGAATGGTGGCCACAGAATCTTCAATAACTTGAACTCTGTCTTCTAACTTGGCCAACCGTTTTTCAGTAACAGATTCTTTCTTCAATCTCAAAACCAAGTCTTGCAATGTACCATAGGGCATGACTGAATCCAATTTGTCTGAAGTATAGGTTTTCAAGTCAGCAATATCCTTCCTGAGATCATCCATACTCAGATTCTGCTTCACTTGCTGCAGCTTCATGAGATGCAGTGAGTCCAGGTGAGCTTGAAGGATAGCCTTGATACTTGCATGTGAAGTATTCTGAATGGCCTGTTGAATAGTGTTGATTTGTTTGACTAAAGAGACATTGAATTCCCCTGATCTATACTCCTTAGTCAAGGCCCATTCAGGTAGATTTGGAATTGAACTAGGGCCTTCATCTCCCCCTAAGTTCATGCTTCCATCAAAAGAAATAGAGTCATCATCATCAGAATTTGCTCCAAATTCCTCAGATGGCTCACCAGCTGTAGAAGGCATTTTGTTAATGGCAGCTTTATCCCTTTGAAGAGATTCTGTTGTGTGCACTAGATGTAGTGACCTTTGTGCCTCCTCATTGCCCTGAGTAGCCAACATTTGATAGGCTGTCACAGGATGAGTAAAAGTGTCAGCATCCAAGGAAATGTTATCAATTACAGCTTTGTAATGTTGCTGAAATTGTCTTTCCTTTTCAGCATCATCCACAATCATTGACTCATTAGCAATGGCTGGTTCCACCCTTGTATCTACTGTACCTGCTTTTCTCTCTTTTTCTCTATGTTCTTGCATCAGGGGCTCCCCCTGGCTCACACAACTCACTCCCTCACCTTCACCTACTAAGGTGGTACTCCACTCACTTACTTTTGCCATGCTGGAAGAAATAGCATGCATTTTTGAGCTCTCAATCTCTCCTTTTGCCTGGGAGCAACCCAGCCTCTCACTCAAATTGTCACTCCCTTCCCTCAATCCTAAGAGTGATTGCACAGTATTCATGTCTTCTACACTTGGAATTAATTCAGTTATTTGTGTAGAGACTGTCAACGGATGTGGAATATCCGTTGAAGGTGAAACTGATGTTATCAACGGATAACTGCTGTTAAGCTTATCCGTTGAAGAACAACCACTTGTCAACGGATGAGTGATATCCGTTGAAGAAGGAAAAGAAGTTGAAATTGAAAGTGATATAACTGTTGAATCTGTGTAGATTGATTTGAGATGTGGTGACACAGATCCTTCAATTATATCTGAAAGAATTTGCGGGTGATCCAACAAATCATCTAAGAGATGATGATCACCTGTATTTGAGTGGGGCTTCTCCCTGAGTTGTAAAGAGGGAGAATCAGGAATTGATGGGAATAACATATCCACATCCAGAGATGGTGATGAAGTGTTTGGTGATTGATGTGTGATTATTGTGAGAGAATGGGGCTGTGACTCCACATTTATTGGAGTCACATCAAACTGAGTTTGAGAAGGCATAGATACAGAAGGATGTATCTGTGCAGTGTGTGCACCCTGTGTAGAAGATTGGGTTCTGGCCTTCTTTCTTCTAATAAAGGCTTTTGTTGGTGAGTGTTTGGCTTTAGTGTCCCTCCCTCTTTTGTTCTGTGTTCCTGGTTTGGAACTATTTTCAATAGTAACATCCTTTTGGGAGGATGCTACTAGGGATGTGCTAGATACCTTTTCAACCACCACAGCTTTTTGAGAAACTGTGGCTTGGCTAGCTTGGGAAGCACTCAACTTTCCTTCCTTATCCTGGGGGTTTCTTTGATGTTCACCCCTCCCCTCACCACTCACACCCTGTTCACTCACCTCAGGGTTAATAGTTGGTGTTACAACTGTTGTCTTTTGAGAAACAACAGAGGTGGATTTCTTTGTCTTGGATTTTGAAAGTTTAGTTTTGGTGACCTTGGTAGAAATCTGTTGGGGCATCACAGATTTCATGGCCACACTAGAAGATAAAGAAATAGAGAGGTTGGAAGAAGTAGGAGTTGTAGAAGCAATTACCTCACCTACCTGAGGTGCATTCATGATTGGTAAATATACCAATGGCACACTGCTGTTAAGATCCATTCTCTTCAAGTCTGCAAGAACTCTTTTCTCTTGTGCCCAGCACTTGAGTTTATTATTCTCATTGATTATGACTAAACCTTCAGCAACATGGTTAGCCAATAACATAAAGAATCTAGCATAATAGATGTTATTAGGTCTATTAGCTTTGTTACCCAATCTAGTACCTAATTCTAGCATCACATAGTTGCTAAAGTTAAAATACCTATCAGAAACAAGCATATAGAGCATATTAACCAGAGATGAAGTTATGGCATCAAAATTACTAATTTTCCCAGAGAAAACCTTTATAAAGGCATCCCCAAGGAAACTCCATTCTTTCCTAAGGCCTTTTCTTCTAATACTCCCTAAATTAGCAGAGTTAAGAGAATAACCTATGGAATCTAACATGCTGGATACATCACTATCAGTGTGTGGTGTCATGGCATTGTTCTCAGGCAATTTAAAACATGCTTGTAAATCATCACAGTTAATACAGTGAGTTTTACCTTTGAGAGTGAAGGAGATAGTCATATCCATGGAGTTGAACTCAGCAGTTGTCCAAATCTCCTCAACTACTTCACAGAAAATTGTTGGGGCTTCCAGCATTGCATAGCTAAGTTTACAGTTTTTGATGAAGTCCATCATTTTGTGATAGTCTGAGTGGGCTTCATTCTTTTCTACCAAAGCTATGAAATTGTTCTTTTCATAGATGAACCCAGATTGAGACATAATCTTCACGACTGGTGCCATTTTTGTGAGTAGAAATTGCAGAGAATAACTTGAAGTTTTTGCAGAGAGAAAATGGTAAATGCTTGAAATTTCAAGAAAGCGTAAAGTAAAAATGAACAATCAGAAGGACTTATATGCTTTCTCAATTAATAAACAAAAATATAAAAGAAAGATTTATCAATAAATATGCGTTAGTGAATTTCAGCCGTTTAAGAATAAACTGTAAGTATTCTAAAAACTACCTTTAAAACCAATACATACAGATGTATGTATGAGTATCAACGGTTAAGAGAATAGAATCAACGGCTGTTAAACACCTGAATCGATTGATGTGACATTTCAACGGATAAGGCAAATTGTCATCCGTTGAAAGGTACTTCAGTTTTATCCGTTGACGGATAAAAATTCCAGAAATGTATTTGTCTTTCAACGGATAATGACTATCCGTTGATAGAGCAATTTTGACTTTCAACGGATAGGGAACATCCGTTGATGAAATAAACTATGTTAAAAGTCAAATTTGTTCTTAGCAACTAATATATTTCAGGCTTCAATTCAAATTGCAATAAAGACATGAATTTTAAGAGTAATTAAGCATACCTAGCTCACTTACCAATCTAGTGAATGTTGATTCATCAAGTGGCTTGGTAAATATGTCAGCAATTTGTTGTTCACTTGGAACAAAATGTAGTTCCACTGTACCATTCATGACATGCTCCCTAATGAAGTGGTACTTGATATCAATGTGCTTGGTCCTTGAGTGCTGCACAGGATTCTCTGTTATGGCTATGGCACTTGTGTTGTCACAAAAGATAGGAATTCTATCAACATGAAGTCCATAGTCAAGGAGTTGGTTCCTCATCCATAACACTTGAGAACAGCAACTTCCAGCAGCAATGTATTCAGCCTCAGCTGTAGAAGTAGAGACTGAATTTTGCTTTTTGCTAAACCATGATACAAGCTTGTTTCCCAGGAATTGGCAGGAGCCTGTTGTACTTTTCCTATCTATTTTGCAACCTGCATAGTCTGCATCTGAATAACCAATTAGATCAAAGCCAGATTCTCTAGGATACCAAATACCTAAATTTGGTGTACCCTTGAGATATCTGAAAATCCTTTTGATAGCAATTAAGTGAGACTCCCTAGGATCAGCTTGGAATCTAGCACATAGACATGTAGCAAACATTATATCTGGTCTGCTAGCAGTTAAATATAAAAGTGAACCAACCATGCCTCTATAACTTGTAATATCCACAGACCTTTCAGTCTTATTTAATTCAAGTTTGGTGGCAGTGGCCATGGGAGTTTTTGCAGATGAACATTCCATTAAGTCAAACTTCTTTAAAAGATCATAAATATATTTAGTTTGACTAATGAAAATTCCATCACTAACTTGTTTAACTTGTAAACCAAGAAAATAGGTTAGTTCTCCCATTAGGCTCATTTCATAATTACTTTGCATTAGCTTAGCAAACTTTTTGCAAAGTTTATCATCTACAGAGCCAAATATTATGTCATCTACATAAATTTGAACAAGTATACTAGAGCCATTAACATCCCTAAAGAAGAGAGTTTTATCAACAGTACCTCTAGTGAAGTGATTCTCCAAAAGAAATTTTGATAAGGTTTCATACCAGGCTCTAGGTGCTTGCTTCAGTCCATAGAGTGCTTTCAATAGATAATACACATAGTCTGGAAAATTTGGATCTTCAAATCCTGGAGGTTGACTTACATAGACTTCTTCTTCTAATTTCCCATTTAGAAATGCACTCTTGACATCCATTTGATAGACTTTGAAATTGGCATGGGCTGCATGGGCTAGAAATATTCTGATGGCTTCAAGTCTTGCAACAGGAGCATATGTTTCATCAAAATCTATTCCCTCTTGCTGAGAATAGCCTTTAGCAACCAGTCTGGCTTTATTCCTTATGATAATGCCATTTTCATCCATCTTGTTTCTGAATACCCACTTTGTGTCAATAGGACTCTTGTTCTTTGGTTTGGGTACCAGCTTCCATACTTGGTTTCTCTCAAATTGGTTCAGCTCTTCCTGCATAGCTAATATCCAATCTGGATCCAATAGAGCTTCTTCCACTTTCTTAGGTTCCTCCTGAGACAGAAAACTACTATACAGACATTCATCTTGAGTGGCTTTTCTTGTTTGCACTTTAGATGATGCATCACCAATGATCAGTTCAAAGGGATGATTCTTGGTCCATTTCCTTTGTGGTGGAAGATGTGCTCTAGATGAGGCTGGCCTCAGTATTGTCATGATGTGAGACAGAGTGTTGACTAGTTGAAACTCCCCCTGAGTTGTTGGTCCTTTGCAGGGAACTTGGAGTTCTATCAACTGATGATGTAAATCGATTATCCGTTGATGAACTATGATCAACGGATGCTTCATTTTGTACTTCAACGGATGATGCACTATGTCTTTCAACGGATACTGCATTATCCAAGGGCATGTTTTGAATCCCTTTTGAAGTGTCATCTCCATCAGTCTCCTCTTCACTATCATCACAATATATCTCAATGTTGTCAAATTTGAGTCTCTCATTATGTCCCTCATCTGTTAGTCCATCAATCTTTTTATCATCAAACACAACATGCACAGATTCCATAACAATGTTGGTTCTTAGATTGTAGACCCTATAAGATTTTCCAGCTGAGTAACCAACAAATATCCCTTCATCAGCCTTTGCATCAAACTTTCCTTTATGGTCAGATTGATTCCTCAGTATAAAGCATTTACATCCAAAGACATGAAGAAAGTTTAGAGTTGGTTTTCTTCTCTTGAACAACTGATAAGGAGTCATGCCTTTAGCTTGATTGATCAAAGAAATATTCTGAGTGAAGCAGGCACAATTAACAGCTTCAGCCCAGAAATATGTTGGTAACTTTGATTCTTCAAGCATTGTTCTGGCAGCTTCAATTAAAGATCTGTTCTTTCTTTCAACAACCCCATTTTGCTGAGGTGTTCTTGGAGCTGAGAACTCATGCATGATTCCATTTTCTTCACAAAACAGCCTTAATGTCAAATTCTTGAACTCAGTTCCATTGTCACTCCTGATATTTCTAACCTTCAAGTCAGGATGATTGTTGACTTGCCTGATGTGATTGATAATGATTTCACTTGCTTCATCCTTTGATCCAAGAAAATAGACCCATGAGAACTTTGAGAAATCATCTACAATCACTAAGCAATATCTTTTTCTTGCAATAGACAATACATTGACTGGTCCAAACAAATCCATATGTAGCAGCTGTAATGGTTCATCAATTGTTGTTTCAAGCTTCTTTTTGAATGATGCTTTCCTTTGTTTGCCTTTCTGACAAGCATCACACAAACCATCCCTTGAGAATTCAACTAGAGGGATTCCTCTAACTAAGTCCTTTTTGACTAGATCATTCATTGTCTTGAAATTCAAGTGAGATAGCTTCTTGTGCCATAGCCAACTTTCAACTGTGCTTGCTTTGCTGAAGAGACAAGTAATGGATTCTGCATCTGTAGAGTTGAAGTCAGCTATGTACACATTTCCTTTTCTAACTCCAGTTAGAACCACTTTGTTGTCTTTCTTACTAGTGACAACACAGGCTTCAGAATTGAAGGAAACTGTATTCCCTCTATCACATAGTTGACTGATGCTCAGTAAATTGTGCTTGAGACCATCAACTAATGCAACTTCATTAATGATGACATTCCTTGTTGAAATCAAGCCATATCCCATAGTAAACCCTTTGCTATCATCTCCAAAGGTTATGCTAGGGCCAGCTCTCTCCTTGAACTCTGTGAGCAGGGAGAAATCTCCTGTCATGTGTCTTGAACAACCACTGTCCAAGTACCATAGATTTCTTCCATTTCCCTGCACACCATAAAATCAATCAATTTGATTTTGGTACCCAAGTTTCCTTGGGTCCATTCTTGTTAGCCTTTCTCCTAGACTTCATTCCTCCTGCATCTTTAGACTTAGGTAAGTTTGAGTCAACCTTGGTCTTAGATGTAGTTGGTTGAGGTGTAGGGTTAGTCACAGAATCATTTAGCACATTTGTAAAATTATTAGGCATTGATTGTGCAAACATGTCATTCCACATGGGCATATTGTATGGCATTTGAGGCATACTAAATGCAGCAAGATAAGGATTGTTAAAATATGGCATGTTTACAAAATGTGCATAAGGATTTTGTTGAGACATAACAGGCATAGCATGCAAAGGTGATGCAGACATATTAGGCATAGAAGAGGGTACAGTTATGGGAGTCTTCTTAATGGATTTACAATTAGCAGATAGATGATTAACACTACTACAATGCACACAGCTTTTTCTAGGAGCATACCTATCAGGTGTGTAATTGTTGTGTTTATTAACTCCTACCTTCCCATTTCTGTTGGATTTTCTTTTAGATTCCTTTTTATCCTCAACCATCTTGAGCCTATTATTTAACTGTTCTAAGGTCATGTGCCCTACATTCACCTTACTGACATCTTTGGATGTGCTTGCTTCTTCTTTGACAAAGTTCTTTGAAGTTGAACCAAACTTTTTGTTGAGTTTCTTTAGATTCTCTCTTTTAGAAACATCTGCCTGTTTTGATTGAGGAACCTTCAACGGATGCTCCTTTTCTTCCTTCAACGGATAACTTTCATCATCCGTTGATTCCACATCCGTTGACAGCCCATCAATTAATTCCAATTTCTTTTTATTTTTATCCCAGGCAGTTTCACAGAATGATTCAATTCCTTGGACCTTAGCAATTTGAGCACTTACATCCCTAGATGTCTTCCAGGCTTTAATCACCTCTTGCTCTTTCTCTAATTGATTGGAAAGTATTTCTACTTTCTTAACAGATTCAGCTAGTTCATTTTCAACAGATATACAATGCAACTTTGTTTTCTCTAGGTCAATCATCTTATCTTCTAACAAAGCATTTCTATTACTTAAAAACAGATTGTTCTCTCTAATCCTACTATTTTCTTTAGCAAGAGATTTAAGAGACACACGCAAATGATACAATTCAGTAGACATGTCATTAAAAGCATCATTGCACTCTTCTTTAGTAAGCTGTGTTAAGTCAGTAGTGATTACCTGATTGCTTGATGAACTAACTTCATTTTCTTCAGAATCAGCCATGAGAGCAAGGTTGACATACTCCACATCTTCATCCTCTTCATCTCCATTAGCTGCCCAGTCCCTTTCTTGAGTAATGAAAGCCCTCTCCTTTTGCTTGAGTAGATCAAAATATTTCTTTTTGTAATCTACTTGTTCAAATTTCTTCTTTTCAGAAGTTGGCTTTCTGCACTCACTTGCAAAGTGTCCACTTATACCACAATTGAAACACTTGAACTTGGATTTGTCCACAGTGTTTTTGTGAGGTTTAGTGGCTCTAGTGTTTTTCTTGAATTTCATCTTTGCAAATCTTCTGGACAGAAATGCAAGATGCTCATCAATACCATCTGAGTCATCTTGGCTGGAGTTGTCTTCATTTTCAGCAACTTGCTCTTTCCCCTTGCTTGATTCCTGATTTCTTATACCATCTTTGGAGTTTGATGTAGATCTTGCAGTTTCTTGTCTGCATTTCCTCTCATCTTCAGCTACCAATGCAACTGAATTTCCTTTCTTTCTCCCCTTCTCCAATATCTCATCCTGTTCCAGCTCTAGTTCATAAGTCTTCAAGATTCCATACAATCTTTCAAGAGTGAAGTCCTTATAATCTTGAGAGTTTCTTAAGGAGACAGTCATGGGTTTCCATTCCTTTGGCAAGGATCTTAAAAATTTAAGATTTGAATCCTTCACCTGGTACACTCTTCCATACAGCTTCAGTCCATTCAACAGCTTTTGGAACCTATTGAATGTTTCATTTAAAGATTCATTTTCTTCAAAATGAAAGTATTCATACTGTTGAATGAGAAGCTGCATTTTGTTTTCTTTCACTTGTTCTGTACCTTCACACAGTAGTTGAACTGTGTCCCAAACCTCTTTGGCAGTTGTGCAATTTATCACATTATCAAACATATCCATGTTAAGACCATTAAACAAAATGTTCATAGCCTTCTTATCCTTGTGGACTTCTTCTGTGTCTTCCATTGTCCATTCTGCTCTAGGTTTTGGAATGGATTGACCAACAGCAACTGTGGCTGTAGCAACTGTTGCTACTTTGTGGGGAATGTGAGGACCATTCTCAATGCAGTTTACATAACCTTCATCTTGGGAGAGTAGATGAAGGTGCATTTTCACCTTCCAATGGTGATAACTGTCTTTGTCAAGAACTGGGATCTTTACTCCAATATCCTTCTTACTCATCTTTGTTAGATTCCAAGATCTTTAAACTCTTTGTATGTCAAGAGCCTGCTCTGATACCAATTGTTATTCCTAGTGGACTAACAATGAGATTTACAGAAGGGGGGTTGAATGTAAATCTCAAAACTTTTTCAAGTTTTGAGCAGTTTATGAAAGTTGTGTGTTCAAGAAGAACAAGTGTGTGAATTGCTTTAAGCTAATACAGACAGATATATATTCAAGCACAAATGTAAAGAACACAACAGACCTTAAAAACTTTTCTGGTGGATTTGTTGTTCCACCAGAGATGGTATTTTAGAAAATCTGTGATTAAACAATGTTGATCACAGCTGCATCCTAGTACAAACTAGATGAATTTTCTCTCAATATTTTTCTAAACAGCTCTGGAAAATCTCTCATCTAATTACTAGCTTCTACTTGGTTTATATATTACCAAGTGTACAAGTGAAGAACAATATAAAATACAGTAATAAAATAAGATCTTCACTTGCTTCTTTTCCTGTTCACTCCAGTACTTTGTTGACTATTGCATCTTTGTACTAAAGAAGAACGGCTGCTTTTTCTGTTGTTCCTGAAATTCGGCTACCACACCTCAGTTGTCTCTATCAACCCATGTGCCTCTGTTTGTAGGTACAACTACCCCTTATCAACGGCTAATCATCAGAACATCCGTTGAAGCTTTCATCCGTTGATGCACTCATCCGTTGAAGGATGTTATCCGTTGATGACTTTATCCGTTGAAGCTTTAGAGACATCCGTTGAAGCTTAGCTTCTCATCCGTTGAAGGTCTTTAAGTCATCCGTTGATACCACTTCACTTATACAAAATTACAAGGCATGAAGTATTTACAATTGGCCTTCCTATCTGCATATCATCTAGTAGTCAACATGACTCATAGTTTCTCTCAACTTCCAAGAATTACATTTTAAATACAGAGACTGAAATATGCTACAACACTAGACTTATTTCTAAGTAAAGCTACACCATCAACGGATAGCCAAAGTGGTCTTATCCGTTGAGGCTACAGACACTAAATTTCTACTTAAGTATTTTGTTAAACATATCATCAAACTAATGCACATACATTCCTAACATCATGTGTGTCTGAGTTAGTCTCAGTTGCTTTCACAACTTTGACTGGAACTTTCGACACACTTGACTTGGAAACCACCTTCTAATTAGCAAGATCTTCAGCACGTATTTTTTCTTGAATAATAGAGGAGGTCGCATCAAATGGTTCAACAATTGATCCTTTATAGAGGGGTTTATCAACACCCTTAAGCACATGTGGTACTTTCCTACCTTTAGCACAGACATGAGGAGGGGAGTTTATGCCTAATTCTCCAATAGCAGCATTGTAATCATAACCTATTCCACATGTTTGATTAATAGCTTGCTTACTGTAGAACTCTTTAGCCTTCGAACAAGAATTGAAGTAGGCTTTAACCTTAGTCTCAAGACTGGTGATCTTGTCTTTGAGAATAGTTTCGAGTTGTCTATAACAGTTAACTCTATTCTCTAGAAAAGATACTTGTTCTTTTAACTTGTCTTGATTAATGTGCACAAGTCTTAATTCATTGACCTCTTTCTCAAGGTCTTTGATCTGTTGACTTAACAGTTCATTATCACGATGAGCACAATCTAAGGAACCTCCTAGATGATTAACTAATTCAACATCAGTAAATTTTACCTCTTTTCTTGACGATGAAGCTTTTCCATCAATAGCCATAAAAGCAAGATTCTCATCTTCTTCATCTTCACTATTAGTATCATCCCAGCTTCTTCCTTTTGCCAGGTAAGCCCTTTCAAAGTTACTCTTCTGATTTGAATCATAAGAGTTCTTCCTTACTTGCTTTGGCTTCCTGCATTCTGTGGCAAAGTGTCCCAACTCATTACAGTTATAGCATCTAATGGTGCTCCGATCAACCATCCCTATTTTGTATCCACCACTGCTGGTGTTAGAGGATGAAGATCCACCTGTCTGAAATCTGTTGTAGTTGGACTTGTACTTGAACTTGGGATTCCTCTTGAATCTGACATTGGAGAATCTCTTGACAATTTGGGCCATTGACTCATCTTCCAATTTCTCCAGCTCTTCCAAGGAGTAAAAATCATCACTGGATTGATTTGTAGTAGGAGGATCATATTCTGCTACCGTCATATTTTCCTCAGCCTTGGAAGATTGTACCATTCTCTCTAACTGTTGAGAATGTTGTTGTTGTTGACCTTCAGCTACTAGAGCAGTAGATGTGCTGACCATTCTATCTTTCCTGTAGACTTCCTTCTGCTGAATCTGCTCCAACTCATAGGTTTTTAACACACCATAGAGCCTATCCAAAGAAATCTCACTCAGATATCTCGCTTCTCCTATGGCAGTGATTCTATGTTCAAGATGAGTTGACAGTGTTAACAGGAACTTTTTGTTGACCTCCCTGATTGAATAATATTTTCCATTTATGTTCAGGTTGTTGATCAATGCATTGTACCTCTCAAACACTTCAGTAATTTCTTCTCCTGGATTGGATTTAAAATGTTCATACTCAGAGGTTAGGATCTCCAACTTGTTCTCCCTAACTTCCTCTGTACCTTCATTAATCACCTCAATAGTTTCCCAGATGTGTTTGGAATTTTTACAGTTCATCACATGTCTGTTCATCAAGGGATCGAGGGAATCAACTAAAATTAACTGAAGGCTGTCATCCAAGGAGGCTTCTTCTTTTTCAGCAGGAGAAAAAGCCTCAGGCTCTTTTGCATAGGTTCTAGCTTTGGTAATCACAACATCATCTACTATCACCTCTGGTTCAATAACCATCGGAGTTTTTGGACCCTTATTTAACAAGTTCAGATATTTGGGATTTGCAACTTGTAAAAACAAGAGCATCTTCTTCTTCCACATAATATAATTTTCTTTATCAAATTGTGGAATTTTAACGGTTCCAACTTTTTGTGAAGTCATTATGAATTTTTGAAGAAATAAAAATTCAAGGAGTTGAAAAATCACAAAAGTCTAGGATCTTGATTTGTTCGTTAATCAGAAGGCTCTGATACCAATTGTTAGGTCCCAATGTGTTTGTAGAAGGGGGGGTTGAATACAAACTATACCGTTTAATCGAATTTAGTGCGGAATAAAAAATCGAAACAAAATTCAAGTTAAATAAAAATATTATTAAACTTGAAAGGTGTTACAACAACGGTATCGATTACAAGGGATTAATCTCAAATTAATTATCACAAATCTAGAATAAATTCGACATGAACTTTTTCTATTTTTGCAATAAAAAGAATCAAATGCTAAACGCAATTTGAGATTAAGTTCTAGGGATTTTGATCCGCTAGATAGTTACACAAGAACAAGATAATGATTTCTAGTGGTTTGGATTTAACTTTAATTACTAGAAATTGTGATCTTGAATATAGCAGATGAAAATGAAATATTGTGCTCGACTGCTTTTCTTTTCTGTTCTTGAGTTGTTGGATGATTAATTTTGACTTCTGCTGCTTCTGTTCTTTTATAATTCATTCAACAGACCTACTTGAACTGGCAAGACAATCTGTTAATTGACATGACAATCGGCAAGACAATTGAATAAACTGGCAAGACTATCGGCAAGACAATTGATTGAACTAGCATGACAATCAGTTAAACTAGTAGAACTTTCGGTATGACAAACCTTTTGAACTGGCATGACTTTCGGTATGACAATCTTATTGTCATACCAATTCATTTGATTTTCATGCTGAATTAATATTGAATATAACTTCAAAATCAATTCTGAAAATTCCTAATATTAATTAATCAATTAATTAATCAATTAATAAATAAATAAATCTTTGCAGATATAATTTATTTTCTTAATTAAACTATATGACTTAATTAATTAATAGAGAATTAATACTACTCTTCAACAGCAACCATTCTTCTGAAAATCTTCTGAAAATCACTATCAATTATGAATCAATTCCACCACTTCAATGTTGACACTCGATGTACTGTCTGGTTCATGAGTGACTAACTTCCGTGACATTTCTTCATGTCTTGACTTTGATAATCTTGATTTTCTTCAGATTAAATCCCTGTAATTATCTGATACCCAGACAAGATCTCTGTCACTTGATTAAATCCACAATCTTGATTTATATCGCTGAGGGTTGATCAATTTCTTGAACTTCTTCCAGTGAAGTAATTCCTCAAGTCTGTAGATGAATCTTTGTAATAACCCCAAAATTTTGAACTTTTTGTAATCCTTATGAATAGTGTTTTTGCTGATATTGCTGAATAAGAAAACTTTTCATGCCACACTATGTAGGGGTTCTTTTATTGTTCTTTTGAGATCGTATTAGTACTCTATATGATAAATAAGTGTATGTAAAGATCGTCAGAATCCAAATTCGAACACTTTGATTTTTCCCGAAAATCCACCAGATACCGAAAGAATTGAGTATAAGGTAACAGGATAAAAATGATTTAAATTCAAGGATTATAAGAGAGGATCATAAAATGAATATAATGTATTGAGAAAGGTTAAGGAAACCTAAGTAATAAGATCCCGGGTATGATCCCTCAAACGATAAACGAAAACAAAAGTTAAGCAAACCGTATAACAGATCAGCGGTCATTAGCCAAGTAATTAGAAGCTAATCAAAGAGGTTAGTGAGGATGATGTCATCAAACCAATAAGAAGAGGACAAGTGTGGGAGGATGACATAACAAGGTGACATAAGCATGACAAAGAAAAGTGTGTTGTTGGTTGATTAAGAACCACACAAAAGTTACCATGGTAAAAAGTAATTAAAACAAATCAAAAGCAACCAACCAAGCCAAAAACAATTCATTTCACCAAAACACAAAGTTGACTTCTCTTTTCTTCATCAAAGCTCTCGGCCTCTCTTGGTTTTCAAGAAGAAAAAAACCAAAATCTAAGATCCAAGCCTTGTTAATTAGTGAGGTTATTATCTAATACTCCTTATGCATAGATATAGCTAATCCTATAAGTTTGAGCTTCTAATTCATTCACAATCTCTTCCTAAAAATCATGGAAGAAGAGGGTGAATAGTGTTTTTCAAGAACTTAAATTTTTGTTCTTGAGTTTTTGATTAGATTAAGCTTGGATAAGGACTTTTAAGGGTGATTCCAAGCTAATTACTTGATTCTCCACTCTCCAAGGAAGGTATAACCCCTCCAAACCCTAACTTTACTTGAGTATTAGGTTTAGTTTTGTTGTTATGGTTCATGAGAAGCATGATTCTTGTAGACTTAGAGATTGGTTGGTTTTATTATGTTTTGGAGTTGTAAATCTTGGTGATTAGTTAATAAACTTAAGTAAACTCTTAGTTCATGATTGAGAAATAAGTATGAATTGGTAATATTGAGTTGTTGGGGCTGTTGTAGTATGGTATGGATGGATTTTGGTTGTATGAATGAATTGTGGTTGATTGGTGGTTGGTTTGGAGTAGAATAAAATTGGTAATCGCGTAAACATAGCCGTCGTAATGTCCGATTTACTTTAGACTGTTTTTGCTCTTAACATTAGGACCCGAGAACTCTTTGTTAGATTTTGACCATTGCCATGATTAGATTTCATGTTACGAGCTTCGTTTTGATATGTGGTTCGTTTGAATCCGATGTACGGTTTAGGAGAAACGACCGTTTTAAGTAACGGCGTTTCGTGAACGAACCATTACCCCTGGCCTTACTTTGAAACATAGGTTAAAGACCTTAAAGGACTAATTGGAGTATGAATCATTTATGTAAAGTGTATTAGGCAGTTGGTAAGGCACTCGCAAAAGAATCGCCTTAAAACCCTTAATGGTTAATTTATTAAAAATGGTGGAGCCGAGGGTACTCGAGCGACTTAAGGGAATCGTTGAGCGCAAAGCGAGTGTTAGAGTCTAATTGGTTAAAGTATAGATTCATAAGCGACTTTGGTTTAATTCCAACTTATATGTTGTTTATAGGTTACCAGACTCGTCCCAAGCCATTTGTCACCCCCAGTTGCTCAGGCAAGTTTTCTACCCGTTATACTGTTGTTGTGATGTATACATATGTATATGCATTATCTTGTGATAGATGCATGATGGTTAATTAGAAAATTATTGTGAAATATTGGAGCATGTGATATGGTATATATGCATGCCTGTTTCGTAATCTTGATATATATCTGTTGATTCAGTTGCATAATACATATGCTAGAGATAAGCAGTAATTGCGTATACCCTTAGTATAGGGGACCCCAAGGTGAACATTTTCTAAAACCGGGAGTCGATGTTCCCGAGTATATTATATATATATATATATATATTTACATATATATATATACTGATATAGTTTTCAAAACTATTAATCGAATAAGGTTTATTCGATAACTTTATTTTATTTAATGAATATTAGTTGAGTATTCATTCGAGGACTTATGACTCGGTTTATTTTATTTAATGAATAATATTTGAATATTCATTCGAGGACTTATGACTCGCTTTATTTTATTTAATGAATATTATTTTGGATATTCATTTGAGGACTTATGACTCCGCTTATTTATAAAATAACATTCTTTATTTTATTAAAGAATAATGTTTCGATAATCAAACTTATTTTCGATTATTCAAATAAAGATCATACTTTCTTATAAGTATATCTTTGGTTATTTAATATCCATTTCAAGTATGAGTTTTAAAACTTTTACTTCAATTATTTTTATAAGGATTATCCTTATGGGAATATTATTTAAATAATAATATTCAGATATTTTCTAATATATTTGGACTGATTTATTTTATTAAATCGGCATTACTCCAAACATTCTTAAAAATATTTTCGAGTCTTCAAAATGATTTTTAAAGGTTAGAGCGGATCCCAAAACTCATTTTTTATATTTAAGATCTTCCTTTCAAGGGGATTTAAATACTCGCTCAAAATCTGAGGGATCCGGCTCTGTGGTGTATTTTATATTCACAACGTGGTTGCTGTTTTGAGACGACAATTTGATTACTTGCCCAATATTCGGGAAGTAAGTCCATCTAATTGAGTTGGCATAAGCGACAGGCCGGGGTACGGTCTATGAAGGTGTAAGTGGCTGGGTAACAGTCCATCCACGCGTGAGTGGCCGGGTAACGATCTAGCGCGAGGTCCGAATGCGACCAGGGTGATGACCGGCGAGGAATTCATCCATCTACAGTAGAAAAGGTTACTTATTGGTATCTTTGCCTGATCAGCAAGATATCAGATTTATGCCACAATTCTTTTCCTTTCCAAAAATTCATTGGATGTTACAAACTCTGTTCATACTTTACATGACAGAGGTTTTCAGGAAATGTATAAGAGATATATATGTGGATATATATATCGGGACTTAATGAAGTATCTCATAACTTCATTTCATTCAATAATATTTCAAAGATTTAATCTATTCAAATCTTATCTTGTAGTCTCATCTATGTGATGAACTGTCAAAAACTCAGTATACTTTGAACAATGGTAGTTCAAGTAGTTTTATAAATGATATAAGTATAGTGAAGCATTTGGTGACTTCATCCCTTGTTTTTGCTTATATCCAGTAAGTAATTATCTTACACTTGATAAAGGATTTTAGTAAGTTATCCATTTAGATACTTGCATTATTGTTTACACTATATATTATCTTGCGAGCTGTAATGCTCACTCTTGTTTTATTTCTTCATCACACAACAACAGTTAGGAAAGATGGCCAGACTCAAGCAGACCCAGCGCAAGAGCGTGGGAAGCGCCCCGCGCCTTCCCGTTGAGATCATAGCTGCTATAGCTGCAGAGGTAGATCTATCTGTAGATCAGACCTTCTACTTTTGGGAATCAATTATGTATAATTATAACTTGTGGCAGATAATGGCAATTAATTGTAAACTTATCAAGTAATCATTTTGGGTTGTAATAACTTTTAAATTGTGGATTCAAAGACTTGTACTTATTTCAATTTCATCTCTGAGACTATAGCGGGTTGTGGTGTGTGTTAGTGTGGGGTCACAACATGAGGTTATTTATTATTAATTCAGTTAAGTGATATTGTGGAAAGAAAGACCGTGGCGACCCGGATCCCTGACCCCGGATCTGGGGGTGTTACAACCTTGTTTCTGAATCCTTTGATATATGTTACTTTATGAGATCTCTTTGACGGTAGATCCACTATTTACTTGTTACATTTTTATTTGAGTTGAGTTAAATCCTCGAATAAATAAATAGGCTATGACATATGCCTTTCATCTTTGTAGAATTCAGTTAAAGTTACATTTCTGAATTATGTGTCATTGTCACTCCTCAATCTTTACACACAATTCTGATCTTCCGCCTGCTTCTCAATCTTCTTGATGTGTTCAATTATGATGTGTGGAGTTTCATCCTTAGAGTGCATAAATTCTACCCATATGTACCTTGAGTAGTTATATACCATCATAAGTGCATACTTCTTTCTTGAAATTAATAAGACATTTATTGGACCAAATAAGTCCATGTGAATAAGTTGCAAAGGTGCACTTATAGAATTCACAGTTTTACTTTTGTGACTTTATTTCTTCATTTTTTGACAAGCCTCACGGGCCTCAACCTGAGCAAACTCCAAATTTGGCATATCTCTCACTAACTCCTTTTTGACTAGAGTATTGATTGCCTTGTAATTCAAGTGAGAAAACTTTTTATGCCATAACTTGTTTTGTTCTTCAAATGCCTTAGTATAGAAGTAACAAATTTTATCCTCATTTGCTGAGTCCAGGTCTGTAACAAATAAGTTTCCTTTCTTTGCTCCTTTCAAAGTAGTTTCACCAGTCTTTTTGCTGATAATTAGGCATTTTCTTTAATCAAATAATACGTTGAATCCTTTGTCTGTAAATTGGCTGACACTCAGGTTATTCACCTCAAGACCAACTAACAGTGCTACATCTTCATTGACAATATTTACAGAAATTATCTTGCCATATCCCATTGTGAAACCTTTTCTATTGTCTCCAAAAGTTACTAATAGGCCAACCAACTCATCAAATTGTGATAACAGGGCCATATCACCTGTCATATATCTTGAGCATCCACTGTTTATGATCCATATGACCTTCTTCACTTTGTCCTACATAAAATGAGGATTAAGTGTGTTTAGCAACTCAAGCAGTGTTGGGTACTTTCTTCTTGTTAATAGATTTGATAGAAGTAGAATTTGATGATTCAGAAAGAATGTAGTTCATTGATTGATGTGCATTTTTATTTTTAGCTGAGGACTCAATATTGACTTCCTTAAGATCTACTCTCAGCTTGTGGCAACTTGTCATACTTTCATGTTGCAAGGTATGCAATCAAACTTGTCACAGAATTCGTAAGGATTATTATCTTTTGCTTCATTATACTTGCATGCTCCCAATCTTGGCTCACTAACAACCTTTTTGCAATGGTGAGTTAGATGATTTGTAGAGCCACATTTCTTATACTGTTTCCTAGGATCATATACAACAAATACAAAGTTATTGCTTTTGTTTATTCCAACCTTCCCATTTCTATTTTCTTTTTCTTTCCTGCATTTTCAGCTTTAACTTCCTTGATTGGTTTTTTGGGAGTTTAATTTACCATGGGCTTCTTCTCAGCTTTAGAAGTTGGAGTTATTTCTGTGCATTTCTTCTCATTGTCCTCATCAGCAAGTTCTTGCTTTATAATCAACTCCTCTTCACTGAAATTTACTTTAAATGCTTTGAACAGTGGTGAATCAACCTTTCTCAGTATAGCCGGAACACTTCATTTGTTGTTGTTTTTCCCTTGTCACCTTCAACTTTCTTGTTGTTGTTCAATGTATCATAATCCAAGCCAATAGCTATGTTAGCACATGGCTTGTTCTTCTCATGGTACTGACCAACTAGCTGGGATGCATTTCTGAATAACTTCAGTTTCACCTAATTCTTCTCTATCTTTTCTCTTAACACAACTTCTATTTCACTAGCACACTTGAGTTTGTTCTTTAGATATTCATTTTCTTGCTTGACTATCTCAAGCTCCACAAGCAATAGTTCAAACTTCTGTTTCTCACTCTCAAGCTTCTCATTAGCTCTTGATAACCTACTGACCTCTTCAGTAGCTGCTACCATGCTAGTGTGAATGTGGAACATTTCTATGCTCATGTTTTCAACAGTCTCCTTATATTGACTTTCATTTAAATCAATAGTGGTAAGAGTTGGTACGTGTGTTTTTGATGAGGATGACTCTCCTTGCTCCAATGCCATAAGTGCATAGTTTCCTACTTCCTCATCATCATCATTTTCTGAATCATCCCAACTTTTTCCTTCTGTAATATAAGCTTTACCTTGTTGCTTTCTTAGAAGAGCTTCATACTTTGCTTCCAATTCAAGATAAGCCTTGTCCTTTTCACTTTCTTTGGCTTCCTGCATTCTGTAATAAAATGGCCCAAATCATCATAATTAAAGCACCCGATCTTTGACATGTTAACAGATCCTATTTTGTAGCCATTTTTGCTTTCAGAGTTGTACTGTGCCTTTGCCTTCTAGTTGTTGTCCTTGTTGGATGTTTGTCCATTATTTTTGAAGAAATTTAGTTTCTTTACTCTAATGTTAGAGAATTTTCTTGCTAAGTAAGCCATGGACTGATCTAACTCATCCAGTTCATCTAAGGTATATAATTCATCCTCTTTAAGTTCAAGAATAACTTGCTTCTGTGGTTCCTTATTCTTTTGCTCATTGCTTGAAATAACTGGAGTCTGGATTTCTTGTTCATCATCAGATGACTGGCTGTCATTGACAACTAGAGCACGTGATCCATCAACAATGTGCCATTGACCAGCTCTTAAGAATTTTTTTTGAATCATTTCCAGTTCATAGGTTTTTAAAATACCATCTAAAACCTACAGTGTCATCATGCTCAAGTCTCTCACTTCCCTTATAGCTGAGATCTTCTATTCTAGATAGTCAGGAAGGGTGAGCAAAAACTTCAAGTTAAACTCCTCAGCTTCATGGTATTTTTCATGAAGCTGCAATTCATTAATTAGCTTGTTGAATCTTTCAAAGACATCAGTTGTACTTTCTTTTGGTTTAGCCATAAAACCCTCATACTGAGATACCAAGATCCTCCTTTGATTTGACCTAACTTCCTCTATTCCCTCGTATAGAAATTTTATTTTCTCCCAGATCTGTTTGGCCGTGTCACAATTGATAATATTATTATAAATTATATTGTCAAGTGACTCTATCAGAATTAGTTGCAAACTACTATCCAGAGAGACTTTTTCATTTTTAATTTCAGAGTACTTTGAGGGATCTTTAGGAGCATAATGAGTTGGGATAACCATATCTCCATCTATAGATTTCTCCTCTTTCCATGGGAGTGAAAGGGCCATTCTTGAGAATCTAAATATGTAATAGATTGGTCATCTTCATACACAACAACATTTTCCTTTTCCATAATGAACAATTGGCTCTGTCAAAGGCCGGTTTCTTGATACTACTTAGCTTCTGTGTATTCATTCTTCCAAGATCTTTAATCTGTTTGCTTTCAGATTTTGCTCTGATACCACTTGTTAGGTAATGAATCCAACACAGAAGGAGGGTGAATGTGTTTTGCATATTTTTAAGGCTTTTTGAATATTTGTTGCTTGGTTAGCAAAACATATTTGAAATGCAGTAATATGTTAGCTGAAATAAATAGTGCACACAATATTTCAAAACTCACTTAATTTTGTATTAAAATCAAACTAGTGTTTTGCTACAAGTCCTGGGTTCTTTGTAAGTAAAGAACTCAGCTTCTTCCTTGAGAGAGTTACAAGAAAACTAGATCTGTTTGATATAATTCTAAAAGCAATGGACCAGTGTTTACTTTATAAATTAGTAAACACGGGTTTACACATCATGCAATAGAATGTACTAAACCCTACTTTAAGTTATTTCTAAAGCTTTCCATTTCTGGCTTAGTATATCTTTGCAAATCCTGTGGATCTGTGACTTTCCTTTGTCAGGTAATCGTGGCCTTTGATCTTGTACTCTTCAAACAGCTTTTGTAGATTTTTCAATCTAAGTGATTAGATCATTTGTTGATTGATAATCTTGAATATTCAACTTGTCTGCATTCTGTACTTGAGATTCATATCGATATCTCCAGTTTGATCTATTGACAACTGACATCTCGATAAGTTTAATGGCTTGTCAAGATCTCTTAGTCCTCTATACGTGTTTTGACTTATCGAGGTGTCTGAGTTCTCTATAAGTGAACTTGGCTTGTCGAGGTCTCCAAACATCTACATATAGAAATGACTTGTCGATATCTCTGAGATCTCTATAAGCATTTTGACTTATCGATATCTCTGAGATCTCTAATGATAAAAGTGACTTGTCGCCATCTCCAATCTTCATATCTATATTTTGTCTTGTCGATATCTCTGAGTTCTCTAATGCATAAATGACTTGTCGATATCTCAGAGATCTCTATATACATTTTGACTTGTAGATATCTCTGAGATCTCTAATGATAGTTTGACTTGTCGATATCTCCAATCTTCATATCTTCATTTGGCTTGTCGATATCTCTGAGACTTCTCTATAAGCTATTTTGGATTTCTCGATAAGTCATTCTGGAGTTCTCGAATGACTTCTCTATATGACTTGATCTGTGACTTGTAGATATCTTGACCTAGAATATTTTTCCTAAAACATATTTATTCATCTCCAAGTTTCTTCATAATTTCTCTGAGGCATGATCTTCTTGATCTTCTTAAAGAGTTTATTCTTAGACTTGAGACTGTTTACAGAAAAATACTCCATTCTAATCTTTGATAATTTTACAGACTCAAGTAATACAATACAAAATACAAATTTAGATTATCATACAACTAATTCTTAGGGCTGTCAATTTGACTTAGTCTTGTTATGATACAGGCATGTCTTGCACAACATCCTCTATAGGAGAAACATCTATTTGTACAAGGTATTTATCCTTGAAGGGCGCGTCCTCTATAAGAGGGGCGACTTACCTCGACAAGAAAAATCATCCTTGAAGGGCACATCCTCTTTATAAGGAGTGAGTTACCTCGATAAAGGGTATTCATACTTGGAGGGAGTGTCCTCTGTAAGAGGAGTTTCTACCTCGACAAGGGTATTCATCCTTGGAGAGAGCGTCCTTTATAAGAGGACCTTTTACCTTAACAAGGGTTTTCATCCTTGGAGGGCGCGTCCTCTTTAAACGGAGCGAGTTACCTCGATAAGGGTTTTCATCCTTGGAGGGCGCGTACTCTTTAAGAGGACCATCTTACCTAAAAAAGGTCTTCATCTTTGGAGGGCGCGTCCGCTCTAGGAGGAACATCTTACCTCGACAAAAGGTTTTCATCCTTGGAGGGCTTGTCCTCGCAGAAGAGCGTTTTACCTTAATAAGGTCTTCATCCTTGGAGGACGCGTCATCTCTTGGAGGAACATCTTACCTCGACAAGAGTTTCATCCTTGGAGGGCACGTTCTCACAATGAGGAGCGTCTACTTCGACAAGGTCTCCATCCTTGGAGGGCGCGTCCTCTCTAAGAGGAGCCTTTACCTTGACAAGGTCGTCATCCTTGGATGGTGCGTCCTCACTAAGATGAGTGATTTATCTCAACAAGAGTTTTCATCCTTGAAGGGCGTGTCCTCTCTAAGTGGAGCGTCTTAACTCAATAAGGTCTTTATCCTTGGAGGGCACGTCCTCTCTAAGAAGAACGTCTTACCTCGACAAGGTTTCCATCCTTAGAGGGCACGTCCTTTCTAAGAGGAGCCTTTACCTTGATAAGGTCTTCATCCTTGTAGGGCGCGTCCTCTCTAAGAAGAGCGACTTATCTCAATAAGAGTTTTCATCCTCAGAGGGTACGTCCTCTCTAAGAGGAGCGTCTTACCTCAATAAAGTCTTTATCCTTGGAGGGCGCGTCCTCTCTAAGAGGACCGTCTTACCTCGACAAGGTCTCCATCCTTGGAGAGCGCGTCCTCACAATGAGGAGCGTCTACCTCGACAAGGTCTCCATCCTTGGAGGGCATGACCTCTCTAAGAGGAGCCTTTATCTCGATAAGGTCTTCATCCTTGGAGGGAACATCCTCTTTAGGAGGAACGTCTTACCTCGACAAGGGTTTCTTTTTTGGAGGGTGCGTCATTCCTAAGAGGAGCCTTTACCTCGACAAGGGTCTTCTCCAGAACCTTCATGTATCAAAAGCAATTCCAAGACCAATATTATTGGAGGGTTTCTAGAGCCTCTTCAACAGAACTTCATAAAATATCTTCAAGGTCAATATTTTGGAAGAATTCTTGGATCTAGATCAAAATAAAAATCTCGGGGATCTTTGATCATCATCTTTTTACTTGAGGGCGCGCCCCCATTACTGGGAGCATCTACCTCAGGACAAGGAAAAGTTTCAGCCATTGTAGAGCCTGAGGTGTAAGGCATATGTCATAGGCCTATTTGTATATTCGAGGATTTAACTCAACTCAAATAAGAATGTAATAAGTAAATAGTGGATCTACCGTCAAAAGAGATCTCACAGAGTAATATCTGTCAAAGGATTCAGAAACAAGGTTCATCTACAGACTTGAGGAATTAATTCACTGGAAGAAGTTCAAGAAATTGATCATGCCTCAGTGATATAAATCAAGAGTGTGGATTTAATCAAGTGACAGAGATCTCGTCAGAGTATCATTAATTACAAGGATTTAATATGAAGAAAATCAAAGTGTCAAAGTCAAGACATGAAGAAACGTCATGGAAGTTAGTCACTCATGAACCAGACAGTACATCGAGTGTCAACATTGAAGTGGTGGAATTGATTCATATATTTCAGTGATTTTCAGAAGATCTTCAGAAGAATGGTTGCTGCTCAAGATTAGTATTAATTCTCTATTAATTAATTAAGTCATATAATTTAATTAAGAAAATAAATTATATCTGCAAAGATTAATTTATTGATTAATTGAATTAATTGATTAATTAATTCTGAATTAATATTAAGGTTTTTCAGAATTTTAATTGGATTAAAATCTGCATTAAATTTGCAAGACAATTGAAAATGAACTAGCATGACAATCTGGATTGTCATACCGATTGTCATGCTAGGCCATTTTCAATAGTCTCACCTAATGTCCTAGCAGCTAAGAGGATCGTCTTGCTAGCTCATTCTAATAGTCTTCCTAGTTCATTTGATTGTCATACCGAAAGTCTTGCTGAGCTCAGGATTGTCATTCCAGTTCAATTCAATTCTGTTGAATGAATTAAAAAGAAAAAGAAGCAGCATAAAGCATATATCATCCAATACACAAGTCAAAAACAAGAACACAGCAGCCGCAACAAATATTTCATTTTCATTTGCTTTATTCAAGATCAATTTCTAGATTGTAAAGTTAAATCCAATCAACTAGAAATCTTTATCTTGTTCTTGTGTAACAATCTAGCGGATCAAAATCCCTAGAACTTAATCTCAAATCGCGTTTAGCATTTGATTTTAATTATTGCAAAAATAGAAAAAGTTTATGTCGAATTTATTCTACATTTGTGATAATTGATTTGAGATTAATTCCTTGTAATCGATATAGTTGTTGTAACACCTTTCAAGTTTAATAATATTTTATTTAACTTGAATTTTGTTTCACATTTTTTATTCCGCATTTATTCGATTATTTGGTACTGTTTGTATTCAACCCCCCTTCTACAAACACATTGGGACCTAACAATTGGTATCAGAGCCTTCTGATTAACGAACAAATTAAGATCCTAGACTTTTGTGATTTTTCAACTCTTTGAATTTTTATTCATTCAAAAATTCATAATGACTTCACAAAAAGTTGGAACCGTTAAAATTCCACAATTTGATAAAGAGAATTATATTATGTGGAAGAAGAAGATGCTCTTGTTTTTACAAGTTGCAAATCCCAAATATTCGAACTTGTTAAAGAAGGGTATAAAAACTCCGATGATTATTGAACCGGAGGTGATAGTAGATGATGTTGTGATCACCAAAGCCAGAACCTATCCAAAAGAGCCTGAAGATTTTACTCCTACTGAGAAGGAAGAAGCCTCCTTGGATGCCAGCCTTCAATTAATATTAATTGATTCCCTTGATCCCTTGATGAACAGACATGTGATGAACTGTAAAAATTCCAAACACATGTGGGAAACTATTGAGATGATTAATGAAGGCACAGAGGAAGTTAGGGAGAACAAGTTGGAGATCCTAACCTCTGAGTATGAACATTTTAAATCAAATCCAGGAGAAGGAATTACTGAAGTGTTTGAGAGGTACAATGCGTTGATCAACAACCTGAACATAAATGGAAAATTTTATTCAATCAGGGAGGTCAACAAAAAGTTCCTTTTAACACTGCCAACTCATCTTGAACATAGAATCACTGCCATTAGAGAAGCTAGAGATCTGAGTGAGATTTCTTTGGACAGGCTCTATGGAGTGTTAAAAACCTATGAGTTGGAGCAGATTCAACAGAAGGAAGTCTACGGGAAGGATAGAATGGTCAGCACATCTACTGCACTTGTAGCTGAAGGTCAACAACAACAGCAATCTCAACAATTGGAGAGAATAGTACAGTGTTCCAAGGCTGAGGAAAATATGTTAGTAGCAGAATATGATCCTCCTACTACAAATCAATCAAGTGATGATTTTTATTCCTTGGAAGAGCTGGAGCAATTGGAAGACGAGTCAATGGCCCAAATTGTCAAGAGATTCTCCCATGTCAGATTCAAGAGGAATCCCAAGCTTAAGTACAAGTCCAACTACAACAAATTCCAGAAAGGTGGATCTTCATCCTCTAACACCAGCAGTGGTGGATACAAAACAGGGATGGTTGATCGGAGCACCATTAGATGCTATAACTGTAATGAGTTGGGACACTTTGCCACAGAATGTAGGAAGCCAAAACAAGTAAGAAAGAACTCTGAAAGGGCTTATCTGGCAAAGGGAAGAAGCTGGGATGATACTGACAGTGAAGATGAAGATGAAGGAAATCTTGCTCTTATGGCTATTGATGGAAAAGCTTCATCGTCAAGAATAGAGGTAAAACTTTCTGATGCTGAAATGGTTTATCATCTAAGAGGTAACTTAGATTGTGCACGTCGTGATAATGAACTGTTAAGTTTACAGATCACAAACCTTGAGAAAGAGGTCAATGAATTAAAACTTGTGCACATTAATCAAGACAAATTAAAAGAACAAGTATCTTTTCTAGAGAATAGAGTTGACTGTTATAGAAAACTCGAAACTATTCTCAAAGACAAGATAACCGGTCTTGAGACTAAGGTTAGAGCCTACTTCAATTCTTGTTCGAAGGCTAAAGAGTTCTACAGTAAGCAATCTGTTAATCAAACATCTGGAATAGGTTATGATTACAATGTTGCTATTGGAGAATTAGGCATAAACTCCCCTCCTCGTGTCCGTGCTAAAGGGAGGGAAGTACCACATGTGCTTAAGGGTGTTGATGAACCCCTCTATAAACCATCAATTGTTGAACCATTTGATGCGACCTCTTCTGTTATTCAAGAAGAAATACGTGCTGAAGATCTTGCTAATGAGAAGGTTGTTTCCAAGTCAAGTGTGTCGAAAGTTCCAGTCAAAGTTGTGAAAGCAACTGAGACTAACTCAGACACACATGAGTTGGATAACAAAAATGCCATGTCTACCATGCATAAATTGCCTGCTGTTAATATCTCTCATAAAGCATGTGGTGTTTCTAATTGTATGTCTTGTGCTTTTAATATGATGTATGCTTATTTTAATGGTAAGCATGTTTCTAATGGTAAGACTACTCCTCGTCAGCATGTGAATAACAAGAAGCATGATAGGTCTAAGACTGCTAGTCCTTCTAAGGCTAGAAAGGAGACATTTGTGCCTAGGCTTAAACAAAAATTTGTTAAGGCTGTTTACAAGGTCAAATGTTCAGTCATTGAGAAAGTTGAGACCATTAAAGTTAAAAATGTTGTTTTGCCTGACAAAGGACAATTCTATAAGTATGCCGGGCCCAACCAAGTTTGGGTTCCGAAGAAGGTCTAATCCATTTGTAGTGCAGGGTATTAAACAGGTGTAACCGGTAGTGTGGATTCTTGATAGTGGATCATCAAGACATATGACCGGAGATAGAGCTCTGCTATCAAATGTGGTTGAGAAAGCTGGCCCCATGGTTACCTTTGGAGATAACAGCAAAGGTTTATCTGAGGGATATGGCTGTTTGCAAGCTGGATATGTTATCAGTGAAATTTTGTATAGTGTGCTAGGTTATTATCAGGAAGCATCATCTAACATATAGCACCAGTGACGAGACTTGAGAATATTACGACATATCAGGCACCTGCTGCACATTACACTTGGAATTGGACTCTAGTAAGATGTGTACAAGTGTACTCCTGGTTGGTTAGTCAAAAGAGGAAGTCAATGCACCACAGTTCATGGACTTTGCAGCTGCAGATCTATTGGACTATGCAATCTCTTCTTCACAATCTCACTTCAGGTTGGTATGAACTAGTGTACTACTCAAGCAATCGTCAAGAACATGGTATGGCACTCTAACTGAAGTTATTGTTTAATATGAACTAGTAGAGTCGTCATATTTTTAACTCTCTTATCATTAGGCACAATCATATTGTTTTATATGTGCAGTGATATATTAATAATGCAACATAACAATTAGTATCTAAAGTACTTGACAAGTATCGGTCAATGATATGTTGTTAACATTATGTTGCAGATATTTGTAAGCTTTTGACATGAATGAGAATTACTTAGACTTTACCCTAAGTGATCAATGTTTTATCAAAAACTCATTCATATTGAAAAACAAAATCAAACTTCTTTCTATATTAGTGATTTCTTATTTCATGTAAAATCTTTTGAAATCACTATTGTAAATCATTTTCTCTCTATTACCATATGTTCTGTGTTACAGGTTCAGTCTCCAATGACTTTCTTTCATTGACAGTCATGAGGTTGAAAACCCACAACGTCTATCCCAGACTGTAAAGACAAACACAAAAACAGAACCAACCAACACTCTCTTACCACTAAATGTAGTATGAATGAGCGTGAGGGAGATAGTGCCTTAGTGCACCACATAAGGAAGGTTCTGTAGTCAACCCAGTAGCTCTGTCTCCTAAATAGATGAGTAGTATTTAAACCGAGACAACTGCTAGCCCCCTTACATCTTCTCAAAAAGATGTAATGGCTGAAAAGGCACATAAACAGTTACTAGATTCATTCTCTCAACAGGGTGCGTCTATTGAAATTTGCCTGTCGGCCAGGGTATCTAATATAGTGTCACCACTTCAAACATAAACAATTCTTGATGCACAAGGAAAGGTTACACAAATAAAGGGTGAGTTGACGGAAACTAGAGTTTCGACCATTTTAAGGTCAGATTCGATTGTTCAAGGTTCGTTAATGGACCAATTGCCTTTACAGGTGTTAGGAGAGGATACTGATCCAAAAGCCATATGTCAGTGGTCAGTGTCTACCTCCCCAGGCTTAAATCCCCTAGATGCATCTGCGGATAGTGGATCTGACATAGGTGCAGATCGGCAACTTGTTGACAATGATTCAGATATTACCTGATGAGTCACAAGGAAATGTCTTCACAGACATTAGAAGGGAAATTTGATCTTTATGCTAAATTCGTTGGATCATTGTTTACCTTCCCAGAATTCAAATCTGGAACCCTAAAAGGGAAACTAGCAACTTGTAGATTATGACTCAGATTCATCTGACGAGTTTAACAAGGATGGGGATTTATGAACTCCCATTGCACCACCTGTGACCTCCTTAAGGATGGCTAAGGTGATTTTCCTTGCAGGTACAGCTGGAATATGGAGCTATGAGAGGAGTGATACACTTGTGAGAAAGAGTGTAAACACGAGTGGAGAGAAGAGTGAAACACATGTGAGGTACACTAAACAGAATCACACACTCACAGTGAGGAAGAAAGAGAAACTACTTGTTATTTCTTTTCCAACCAAGTGAAATATGAGAACTCCTTCAGACGACGGCATACATTCCTTCTCTAAGGGGGAGATAAAAGCTTAAGAAATAGTTTGGAGGATTCCTCAACTAAGGGGGAGAAATAGCAGGGAGGAAGAAAAAGATCCTACATGTACACTACACCACACCATTGCTGTTTGTAACTACGGATCCTATTGTACGGGAGAGGTGGTAAACACAAGGTGATTTTCTAGTAAGGGAAGAAGCTGTTAGGGGAGTACCATTGGTTCTTATCTGCGGATCCTATTGTACGGGAGAGGTGGTAATGAAGGTGATCTTCTTTAATCAGTTGATTCTCATAGGGGAGAAGCAAGAGAGATATGTGCTTCTCAACAGGAAATGTGGTTGTACAAAAGAAGATGAAACTACTTGAAGATATGTTCAGTCTAGAGGAACATCTATTTGGAATCTGGAAAAGGTTAAATGTCATCCAGAACTTTTCTGCTATTTACTTTGCATTTCTGTTTATATCTTTTTCTTATTTGTTAGTTGAGTTATCCTCTAGGTATTTGTGTGTTATTGTCTAACAAACAAATAGGGGGAGATTGTAAGGCATATGTCATAGGCCTATTTGTATATTCGAGGATTTAACTCAACTCAAATAAGAATGTAATAAGTAAATAGTGGATCTACCGTCAAAAGAGATCTCACAGAGTAATATCTGTCAAAGGATTCAAAAACAAGGTTCATCTACAGACTTGAGGAATTAATTCACTGGAAGAAGTTCAAGAAATTGATCATGCCTCAGTGATATAAATCAAGAGTGTGGATTTAATCAAGTGACAGAGATCTCGTCAGAGTATCATTAATTACAAGGATTTAATCTGAAGAAAATCAAAGTGTCAAAGTCAAGACATGAAGAAACGTCACGGAAGTTAGTCACTCATGAACCAGACAGTACATCGAGTGTCAACATTGAAGTGGTGGAATTGATTCATATATTTCAGTGATTTTCAGAAGATCTTCAGAAGAATGGTTGCTGCTCAAGATTAGTATTAATTCTCTATTAATTAATTAAGTCATATAATTTAATTAAGAAAATAAATTATATCTGCAAAGATTAATTTATTAATTAATTGAATTAATTGATTAATTAATTCTGAATTAATATTAAGGTTTTTCAGAATTTTAATTGGATTAAAATCTGCATTAAATCTGCAAGACAATTGAAAATGAACTAGCATGACAATCTGGATTGTCATACCGATTGTCATGCTAGGCCATTTTCAATAGTCTCACCGAATGTCCTAGCAGCTAAGAGGATTGTCTTGCTAGCTCATTCTGATAGTCTTGCTAGTTCATTTGATTGTCATACCGAAAGTCTTGCTGAGCTCAGGATTGTCATTCCAGTTCAATTCAATTCTGTTGAATGAATTAAAAAGAAAAAGAAGCAGCATAAAGCATATATCATCCAATACACAAGTCAAAAACAAGAACACAGCAGCCGCAGCAAATATTTCATTTTCATCTGCTTTATTCAAGATCAATTTCTAGATTGTAAAGTTAAATCCAATCAACTAGAAATCTTTATCTTGTTCTTGTGTAACAATCTAGCGGATCAAAATCCCTAGAACTTAATCTCAAATCGCGTTTAGCATTTGATTTTAATTATTGCAAAAATAGAAAAAGTTCATGTCGAATTTATTCTACATTTGTGATAATTGATTTGAGATTAATTCCTTGTAATCGATACAGTTGTTGTAACACCTTTCAAGTTTAATAATATTTTTATTTAACTTGAATTTTGTTTCACATTTTTTATTCCGCATTTATTCGATTATTTGGTACTGTTTGTATTCAACCCCCCTTCTACAAACACATTGGGACCTAACATGAGGGCACGTCCTCCCTTGGAGGAGCATCAACCTCCCATGAATTTTTCAGCATTTCATTCCTCGAGTGTGCATCTTCTTTTAGGGGAGCATCAACCTCAGAGGGTTATTCAAAACTTGAAAGAATTCACTACTTCCTACCAATCTTTCTCCATTCACGTCTCGTTGCTTATATCTCCTTCACGCTCCACCATAGCCTCATCAACAATGTTGATCCTTGAACCATTTTCTAGCATTAAAAGTTCAACTGTGGGCTTCATTCTCTTCACGAGCCGGTAACATTGACCTATTAGGACCGTGAGCTTTATGCCGATATTCTGGACTTATCGACCTATCCCTTATCTCCATAATTCTTCTTAGTTTTAGCCAGTGACTATTCAATTACCTTTAAAGACTCAGCCTGAGCCAGCACATTAGCAAGAGATGTTGGATCCTTCCCTTGTAAGTACTTCCAGAATTCTGTGCCCATGCGTAGTCCTGCTATAAGAAAACTCTTCAACATTTCTTCGGTTGCACCTCTCACCAAAATAGACTCCGTGTTGAACCTCTTGAAGTAAGAAGTTAAACTTTCATTCACCTTCTGCTTGAAATTTACAGGAGAGGTTATATGAGGAGCATACTTCACAGCGGCTTGGAACTAAGTCAAAAATAAAGTTTTCATTTGATCCCATGATATAATGACTCAATGTTAAACCTTCCCAAAAATCGGGAACCCGATACACAACACGTTCATCTCAATATTAAACCTTCCCAAAAAATCCACAGGATCAGAGTTCCCATGAAATCATAAATTATTGATCATATTATGATATTCTGCAGGCAATTGCGCTTCCCTTACGACAACGGAGAAGGGCGATAGAGCGTAAGGAATTGCTATAACTCAACCTCCCTCAAGGTGATTGAGCAATTTCTTTAAATCATCCATATTGAACGTTCCAACTCCCGGGATAGTCCAAACATTGGGTTATAGGGGCTGATGATGCCCCTATCTGATTACCCCCTGAGTGTACTAGAGGATCTTGCCACCCCTCACCCTGAGGCTGCGGTTGTGGGACATTCCCATCCTAATTTTGAGTTTTCCCTTGAATATGATGTTCTCCCTGACCACGTCCTTGAGCCTTTTCATCGTTGCACGTCCTTTCCTGAGTTTGAGCACCACCCTCACCATGAGGACGCAACCTAGGTGCATTACCCGTAGCACTGTGAGAAGAAATAGGAACAATGACATAGATTTCACCACCCATTGAGGGTGCGCCCTCACGTCTCCCATGCATGGATGTTCTTCCATGATGATATCCCCATCTTCCTCGACCATTCCTTTGATAACCTCGCCCATAACTCCTAGTTTAAACACGTGGAGGGGCACACTCGTATTCATGGTGCCGCACTCTATCTTCCCTTCGAAATGTAGGGGCACATGCCTTGTATCACGGGGCCTCGCTTCTCCACTATTTCCTTTATTTTGCCATTCTAATAGCAACATCCTCAAGTCATCGTCTCCTAATTTTATGCCAAGCCTTATTTTCAAGGTTGAAAAATCTCTCCTTTCTTTTCCTTGATTCTGAATGTTTTCTGCACGACGATGCTCGTCCATCGTGCCTCCAGGTCTATGAGGATGTGGGATTACCTGATTGTCAATTCAAGGTCTCTCTCTCCCATTAGCATCCCCATCAACAAGCTCCACAATATGCTCAATATCGTCAGAATACTTCAATCACCTCGGGGTAATCCGAGGATTTCCTCCGGTTGCTTGACCGCGAACATCTTGGGTGTTTCCTTTAACCATAGGAGATTTTCCCGCAGCATGACCGTTGCATGGATAACAATGGCATCTCCTCATCTTGCGATGCTCCATGATGTTTAACCTTGAATTAAAGTTATTCAAGGTATCTCCCATGAGATACAGTTGCTCCAAGATATCACTATTGATGATGAGAACATGCAGTGTTCCTTCAACACCCGGAGTTCATGGAGGATTCACCACATTTCTGGGAATGTAAGGTTCATGCTGAGTATAGCCACGCCCATCATCTCCTTCAAAATCACTATCACTTCCATCATAAGAACTTCCATCGCGATTATGAGACATCTTTTCCTCCTTAAGATTATGATCTTGATCAGCACCCCTCTTTATAACGCCAATTTGTTGACGGAGGAATCTGGTAATAATAAAATTTGAGGTTTCATGCCGGAATCAAGATCTACGATGGTGGTTTTTTGCCATAAAATCAAACGGTGTATGGTATTGGTGGCTAAGATTGATTATGGTTAGTGGTGGCCCTTTTTAGCTCTCAACTTCCAACCCTTTTCAATGTGCCTACGTACTCTTTATATAGGGATCAAGCCTGACGTAGTTCTTGGGGAATAAAAAATCTAATGGGCTTAGACTTTTTATTCCTAGTCCCGGTAGAAGTTTTCCAAAATTCATCTTCCACTAGCTTTAGGAATGTCCAACTATGAGGCCCAACCACGAAGGACTAAGGCTCATTTGTAATCGTAGGACTTCACGGATAGTGCATCTCCCTGCGCGAGGATAACACTTCGCTACAGCTATCTACCTTGATTTACGAACGCATGTATAGCCACGGTTCACCCCAAATGCCAGAGGCGTCCCTGTCCCCGAACGAAGATAACCCACCAGATAACAGGACATGTGATCCCAAGCTCATGGCTGCAAATGACAAGATAACTCCAAAGTTTTCTAAGGAGGACACCCGTTGAATACAATAACAGAGCTTTCAAAGCACACACCAATGTTAACCCCAACGAGGACACCCGTTGAATACAAGAGGAGGTTTTCAATCATCAGGCATATCCCTAGAGGCCTTCAAGCTTTTCAAGGACATCCCCCTCCTTGACCGACTTAAAGAGGGAATTATTCAAAGAGTACTTGCAAAAAATATGTTATTGAAAACAATCTTCATTGCTTCTCCATGTTTGCATTGTCCTGAGATTGTTCTTATTTACCTTGTCCTAAGTGAGGACAAGACTGTTGCCTTATTCTGAGCATATTGATCGACTTAAAGAGGGAGTTCTTCAAAGAATACCTACAACAAATATGTTAGTGAAAATAATCTCCATTTCCCTCTCCATATTTGCCTTGTCCTAAGTTTGTTCTTATTTTCCTTGTCCTAGGTGAGGACAAGACCGTTGTCTTATTCTGAGCAAGGACAAGCCCTTTTGTCTTGCCCTAAGCGAGGACAAGCTCATTGTGTCATCCTGAGCGAGGACAAGCTCTTTTACCTTGTCCTGAGAGAGGACAAGCTTGGAGCGAGGACAAGCCCTTTGCCTTGTCCTGAGCGAGGACAAGCCCAGAGCGAGGACAGGCCTTTTGCCTTGTCCTGAGCGAGGACAAACCCAGAGCGAGGACAAGCCCGTCTTGTCCTGAGCGAGGACAAGCCCGTCTTGTCCTGAGCGAGGATAAACTTGTTCATCCAAACACGCGATGTAGTGCATTCTACTCGACTAGGGCGTGCCTTACCCCTGGGACGCGTCCACTTCTCTTTTTAGTAGTTTAAACCCAAATATAGTCCATTTCTTGCATTTATTCAATGAAGGCGCATCCTAACCCTAGAGCGTGCGTGCCTTCCCCTCATGCGTTGCGGCCTAAAACCTACTTCATCCTTTTACCCCAATTTGATTCCAATTGTTCCGTTCTTGACCCGAAATAATCCACTACCAAATTTTGGCTAAAACAGAGAGCTGCGAATGGCTTTTGATAATTTTGTGAATTTCATATTTTCGTGCCAAAAATTTCATAATAGAAACCAAACTAGATTTGTATTCGTATATCATTCGTATTTTTTGTGCCCGTGTCGTGAATTTTCGCACCGGGACACCTAATATTCTTCTCGTGTTCACGTGTCGTATAACAAATTACCGGTTTTAATAAGGTGTATGTTTAGAAAAATAATGTGATCGTGATGCTCTATCGCAATAATCATCCGCACGATTTGTATGTCATGGATAACTGCAAGACGACTCGTTTGATGGCATATGAAATCTATTTTCTATCCTTCTATATATAATAGCCCAACATAGGGCATTGTCGAGAAATTTTATTCAATTTAAATGGTAAGACATTTTATTCATCTTGAAATGTCTAAATTGCCCTTGGAATTACTATTAATTTTTTTTGCTTTCCATAGGAGTCGAACCACTAAACTAGTCAACTATATGTATTGTCAACCATACACATATACATATGCTTGTGTTTTGAATAAGTAAATATTTGGTTTTATATACATTGAGACTAATGAATAACTTTGAATCATTCTTTTCTTTTTACATTTGCTAATTTGTATTATATTATTCTATAACATAAATTTATAATGTATGGTATGTAGTCAACTAACAAATATTTAAATCTTTCAACTTTGTAAAATACTATTAGCAGTAAATATTTGATATATATATATATATATATGCTCTTACTCAAATGAGAATCCCAATTAAAGTGAGAGCTGAGATATAATATCTGCCCTCCATTTTATAATTTTATTTTAATCTCCACCACTCATATTGCTCTCCCTTTCACCTGCCCATCTTTTTCACCCATCCTTTCCTCCCCACCCGCCCCCGACGCTGCCCTAGCTCCGCCGTCACGTAACCACCGATTTTGTTACTTCGACCCCTCTCTCCCCCCACCAAATATATATATATATATATATATATATATATATATATATCCAATATATAAAAATATATATACATATATACACATCAGATCTGATGCCCCGATGCCACCTCCTAATCTTTGCCACGACGCCACCCTCTCTGTCCCGATATGTGTAATTTTCTGATCTGTTGCTCAATGTCGTTGGGGTTCGTCGGGGTTGAAATGGCGGAATCTTTATGAACTCGCCGAAGATGTTGATTTACGGGTTGTTGGTGGGTGTGGTTGTCGATTCCGAGATGTGGGTTTGATTTGGTGTGAGAAGGAAGTGCGAGAATAGTTAGAATTAGAATCGATCTGTTTGATGCAAATCTGGCCGGATTGTCAATGTTCCACCGGAACTCGAATGGAATCTGGAAATTTTCCAAAAATCGACGAGATTATGGTAATGTTTATAGCTATTCCGGTTAATTCAGTGATTTTTATAAATTATTTGTGGTGATTTAGATATAAATATGGTGATTTTTATATGATGTTGATGGTTGTAGTTGATGAACAGAGTTACTGGCCAGATCTGGTGAACATAAATAGTGTCTGAATGCGGTGATTTTTCATTTTGTAGGGGTGATTTTTAGTTTTTCAGTGGTAATTTTTTATTTAGGGGTGGTGGCCGGAAATGATGATCGTCGGAGGTGGCGGTTGGAGATTGGAGGGGTGGAGCAATGATAATTGCAATGATAAAAAATTAAATCACCAGCATAAATGATATACTTACCTCTCATTTTAAGGGGTTCTCATTGGAGCGCAACCTTATATATATAACTAGGTGAATAAACCGCGCTTCGCGCGGTTCTTAAAATATATTTATAAAATTTAATAAGTGCATATAAAATATGTATATGAATATGTTTAGAATTCGAAGAAAATTAATATCAATTACAAATTTTGTTTTTAAGAAATTAACTTTACTTCAATTTTTTTATCGTAGTGCTTATAAAGTGCAAAATAAACATTTAACTTCTAGTATAAAAATGGAGTTATGAAAGATCTTGTATCTCCAATTTTACTGTACAATGTAAACTTACTGAGAATAATTTAAAGCTGTTTTTAACAAAAAAAATAAAAATAAAATAATAGCATAAAGTTATATCGTTTTATTTATGGAACTAAAATTTAAACCCGATTCTAATTCATTCTTTTATATGAAGGATAATTGTAATGTCAAAAGCATTGTCAATAATTTACCTTTTACCTTCTCTTTGCATTTATTTGAAACATGTCTCTCTAATTTTTAACAGAGAGTTGTTCTCCCCTGATTATAATTCATTTTGAGTTTAGCATGCTGAGTATTCAGTTTCCAAAGGTCGGGCTGCATGCAGGGGCGGACCCATAATTTTTAGTCCACCGGGGCTAAGAAATTTTACCAAACATATCACTTAAAAAATTAATAGCATGTAAAATCATGATTATTAGATGAAAATTATCAAGGTTAAACCAGTGTAGTTCATGAAACTTATATTCTAACTGTCGTCCAAGTTTTACATAACATGTCTAAAAAAAATTCCCATCTTAAATTCATTTTTTCTGATTATTATTAATAAAGGATTTAATCTCATGTTCAGCTAGTTTAGCATCTCATCCTGTGATGAGTTTGAGGAATGGTTTACTAATTTGTTTTTGCTTATTTTGATGTTTTTCTTCGGTTTTAAACAAACGGGAATACATGTGAAAAATAATATATTAAAAATTTTGAAACAATTATTTTAAATGTTATCATTTTCAATATTTATGTTAACTTATATTTGTATAATTATTTTTTCTTCTTCCTCATGAAATAATTAAAATATAAAACTATTCGAATAACTTGCAAAAAGAAAAAATAAATTAAGACGTAAAAAATAAAAAATAGATTGACGTTGTGAGAAAATAATGAAATAAAACCACAAAATGGAAAAAATAGTTCTCTTATGTGGTAACATTTATAAAATGTTAGATAATTCAATATGTAAAATACAAAATCTATGAATGTGTTAATATATACATAAAATTCAAAAACTAAAAGACATGCATTTAATAGAAAAACCTAAAAATATGTCTCTAATGAAAAATAAATCTAATCCTTAAATATTAATAGTATAATATGGGGGTCTTCTAGGAACAGACAAAGAAAATATAGTAAATAAGTAATAAAAAATTAATTTCGAGTATGATCAATCATTTGAAGTTGTTGGTTTCTCAACTCCAAACTAAGAAAAAAGAACACAAAAACTTGTCAAAAAATAAGGCTAATCCTTTTTTTCACCCGGGCTAAACATAATTCAGGAGTTAACTATAATACTAAAATTTTGAAATATAAAAATTTGACCCGGCCTTTGACCCACCCTAGCTCATATATAGATCCGCCTCTGACTGCATGTGTAGTTCAAGCGGGCAATCGGGTCGTGTACTTTCGTGTCGTGTAATTTCGTGTTTCATGTACGTAAACATGAAACCCATATCCGACCCGAAATAATTTCATGTACCAATATGTGAAACCCATATCCGATTCGAATCATGTCGTGTACATTCCGTGTACTTTTCGTGTATATTAAATAAAAAATTAATATAATATATATACATATAATATATAAAAAAATCTAAATTTAATGAAATATGGAGAGTGTATATATACATATATATATTTTTACATAGTATTCTATAAAAACTTGTAAATATTTATATTATATTTATATTATATACATAATATATGCATGTGTTTTATATATTAATTTATAAATATATTTATCTCGTGTAATTTCGTATACTTTCGTATACCTAAATTGAAACTCATATCCGACACTAAGTCTATCGTGTAATTTCGTGTTCGTGTACATTCGTGTTTCGTGTACCAAAAATTAAAACCCATATCCGTATTTTTTGTGTCGTTTCGTGTCGTGTTCACGTGTCGTGTACCAAATTGCTCGCTCTATGTGTAGTGTTGTGTGAATTATCTTATAAAAGGAAATATGAACTTCTCAAAAAGAAGTGAGACAACAATATTAAGAGAAATTGAGAACTACAAAGAGTACAAAACCATTTTTTGTAGATTTCCTTGGCATTTTTAGGTACTAATGTAGCTTATTGTAAATAAATACAAATTTGTAGAATTTTCTATATTTTTTAATATTTAATTTTTCTCTTAGGTGAACAATTATATCCCACATTCATTAAACTTTTTTTAATCTGTTCATATCCCACAGATTAACCGTTGTTAGAAGTATCAAGTATGCACAGGAAAAATATTATTGTTCATGTTTTTAAGAGCTTCTTCTCTCAAACAATTTGTCTTGCTTTCTGCATATAAATATACATTTTTTTATGGTAGAAGTCTGCTTGAAGAAGCTACATTGCAGTATACAAATGATATCTCTAAAATGCAATGAGTTTAAACTGACTTGCAAAAATTAATACTAATCATATACAGCATAACTCATTGTCTTTCCAAAAATGCATTTAGCTTAGTTTGAAAAAAAACATACAAAACAAAGAGAAGTATAAGACTATAGAAACTCCATACTCAAAGGAGCTCCAAGCGAAAACCCAAGTAGTATATACTAATGCCTTTAACCTATGAATGAGAGCCTTAGACACATCTTTTGCACATGGACGGTAGAAGAAAAAATCAGTAAATCTTCATATATGATTGTCTTATAACTCTCCTTTTATTTGACTGAGTTAGAGGAAACATAATCGAGGGTGTATGAGCTATGTTCAATTGTTCAGGCATACGCAATTCTTCAACATCAACAATCCTTAAAAGCTGTGAATTTCTGAGAAACCTGAGAGTAAGATCTATGCTTCTGAGGCAAGAATTTTGTCCTGGTTAACTGGATGAAAACCCCATAAAAAAGATCATTCTGTAAGCAGGGCTATTCTTGTTTAATGATTCTACCCTAAAAAATGAAGAAGACTGAGTTATACTTTTATTCAAAAAAATAAGATGATGGCAAGTGGCATCTTAGTCTGTAATCTCCTTCTTATGCATTCTCCCTGTATATACAAGCCAATGTTTCATTTGGACTTGCAAAGGGAAGCTTAGAATCTTTATAATAGTTTTCCACATTTCTATCACTTTTTAACCTTTTCACTAAACCACATTTCTATCACCTGAATTTTATTTTTCACCGAACAATGATCCCTACAGAATTTTTAGACTGCCAGCATACACATGAGATGCTAATATTTATGTGTACATGAACCTAATATAAATGTTAAAACTCAAATAGCTTATCGTACATGTTGGAAATTAAATAGCTTATCGTATATTTAGCAAAAAAATAGCTTATCGTACAATGGCTTAACAACTCACAAGGACACTCAATTTTCTTCATTATTATTTTAAATTAATTGTAAATCACACATATAATTATGGAATACATAAGCTTACCTGATCAAGAAAAAAAATACAATTAAAGTTCAGGGAAAAGAAATTCAATTACATCAAGGATATAACCATTAACTACGATGAAGATAAAAATTTACCAAGCAATCCTATTACTAAATCAAGGTGCGGTTAAAACTTGCAATTTAAGATCAAGTTCAATATTCAGTGTACTTTTTGACCTTAAACAATGAATTACCACTAAACATATAACGCAATAATGAGTAGCCTAAAAAATTGGTTCAACAAAAACATAAACATGGGAATCAATATTACCCTAAATGCAGGCTGGTAATGTGCATGAGCTCCTCCTTTCTCACCGTCAAATTCAGCAGGAGGACTTCTCGGTCCACCTTTATACCCATCCATGTCACTAAACCTATTTTTAAATATAATAACATGCTACAGTTAGGCTATTTCACATTTCACTACCATTTACAAATTACCAAACAGAAAAATATTTCAAAACAATTGCGGCTTCAACAACCTAACTAACCATATATAAGTACAATATGCATATAAATATAAAATATACATGGATGTTTACGTGCCTAACTGCAGTTGCAAACTATTTCTTACACGGCACGTCAACATGCAAACTTTTGATACTATCGTAACTACAACAATATTCTCTACAAAGTCACTTCAAATCTAGTTATTGCGCAGATTTATCTGACCCATAGGCCCTTGCATAGTGTTGGAACCTGACAAAAAAACACGTAGATGGTGGTTAAAACTATTTTGTTAAACTTATGACCCACATAATGTACATATCTATAAACATGACAAAATACCATATAGCAAAAAGAAACACATAAGTGTAGACTTATATTTAAACTATGAACCGCAAAGGTGTTGAAGCGAGCAGATTAATGTGAGAGAATAAGAAAAATACGGTGGCATACGTTTTAAAAGAGCATTTGATGGCTTAAATACCAGATACGACTTAAATACCAGATAGTGAAATTATCATTATCCGTGTTATTTTAATTTTTGCTTGCCGAAAATTGAAGGAATGAGAAGCTGCGAAAGATTTGATGTCCAAATCTAACTATAGAATGCAACCACGCATATGTATAGATGCAGGGTCGACCAACATTCTGAAGTGCTGTATTTAGGAAATGAGAAATCAAAGACATAGAAGACAATATCATAATCCATATATCACAAGTATTGTGATGTCAAAATATGATAAACCTTAAGGAAATATGCTTTAAATTTATAATTATAGAGATTCACCTAACCCGTAGGCCCTAGAATCGTGTCGGAACTACAAATATAAAGACATAAAAGGTGGCTAAACTATCTCATTAAAAAAATAACAGTTCAACAATAAAGAGATTTATAAACATGATAAATTACCATATAGATGTGTATATATACATTTTTTAGAGGAAAACAAGAGTGATATTGCAGAGAAGTTCAGGTTTTTTATTAGTGAAACGTAAGGATCTAGACATACTTCATATTCATATTAGTCAGTCTGCATTAAGATTTAATATCGTTTAACATAGTACATACAACAAAATGATACATGATATCTACAAAATGCTAAATGTATATAAATAAATTGTAAGAGAGATAAAAGTACTTACATATCCAATGTGAACAGCGGAATCAAAGGTGTTTGATGAACACATAGTATTACCAATACTTTCCTCTAGTTTGGAAGATTGAGGTAAGTCCAGCAAAACTCAATCCCATCATTGGTAAGGTACCAATACTAATGCATCCAGGATAATGTCTCACGCACACACTCTTTCGACTTAAACCTCTGCATCAACTTAATCCCTTGTAGATTTAGGACATCAATATCAGGTTATTTCGCAAGACTGTAGTCCTTTTTTTCATAGAAAACACCTGCTGTAAATGTAAATCATATCCATTCACCAATTCATTACATAAACATAAACAGACACAAACAAAACTCTGAATTTTAAAAAAAATCTGTAGATCTAGAACTAATAGTCTATATTCTGAAAATAGAGAAGAACGAAAAACTAAAGTAAAGACCTATCGATTGTAATTGGAAAATGCATATCAGTAAGAATTACCCGATACATGTAGAGCCTTTGGCACAAGGAAGCCAGATGTTTTTTCTGATTAGTACAGAGCTCAATATAAACCCCCAAAAGATTATTGTGTAAACTTAAAGATTAAATAAATAGTGAAAGTAGCACTATGATATCATGATAATCGCACCTGCCCACTTCATGAGAAGTGCAAGGACCTGCATAAAATTTGCCTGAAAAGTGAAACAATCTGATTATAAGAATCAATAACGGATGGCATAAAAGAGGCATAAAAGTGATACAAAAAATACCCGATTTTACATCTAAAAGAAGGAATAACTCACCCAAAATATTGCTTCAAATATCTTCAGTCTTTATAGATTCCTAACCGAAGTGGAGCAATTAAGATTAGGGCTCTCCAGTTTCGCTGAGGCCTTTCAATTTCTATTTGCAAAATGCAAAATTTCAATTTTGAAATTACTGAAATATTAGGAAGGAGGAGAAAACAGAAACACTGAATAACAGATTTTGGAGGAGCCAAGTCAGACTCCTGTGATCTTACTTTATATAGATATATAGATTGTAATATATTAACCATATATTTATAATTATTTGATAAATTGAAATATGATAACCATAAATTTATTTGAAAACAATAATTAAAGTGGGTACTTGTACAATATAAAATATTTATTCAAAATATAATGTTAGAAAGTATATGTAATTTAGTTCTACATAAAATGTTATTTATTTATTTAGTCAAATTAACAGTAAAAAAATGAAAAAAGTCAACAATTATGAGATAAGCGGAGTACTATTAAGTTTACTTACAAGTATAACTATTTTTAAAGTTTTATTTGGACTAATTATTTAAACAAAAATGCTCAAAATTTGACCGTTTTTCATAGATGATATCAGAGCCTTATCGAGATAAAAATGCATTTTTTTACCCTCAAAATTATTAGTTCTAATGAAATAAGGTGTTTCTAACTGACTGCATCCACATAAATTAGCGTGTGAGCGACCATTATAATTCCAAGTCAAAAAATAATTTAGATTAAACATGATATAATGATTTGTGGTGAGTTGTGAGAGACTTGACCCGGTTATTAAAAAATACTCAAAACTTGGTATTAATTATCACACGATCGGGTAAAAGTATTGGCGCAGTACTCAACCAACTTTTTCTCAATATTTCATTCGTTAAAAAATGTGCATTATCACCAAATTTTAAATTATGTGTAGATGTGTATCTAAACTTTGTGAATGATATAATGAACCCCACAGAATTATTTAATTTGATAAAAATTATTTAATATTGAAAAAACTTAAATCATACTATTTGTCATAAAAAATCAACATATTTTATTCTTCTCAGAGATCTGAAAAGATTAGGTAACTGAACATTTTTAAAATTACTTTATACTTAGTTTGCTAAATTATATGACTTGATATGATCCTTTTTATGTTATTTAAAAAATAATAAATAAATAAATCCCATAAATTATCATTTGTATTATTTCATACAGATCTAAAAGGATTATAATGTTAAACTAATATTTATGACACTTTCAATCACTTTTCACATGTATATATCGAAACTACACAAATATAAATAAATATCAACAATCTTTAACTCAAAAAACACGTATTACCAAAATATTTTTTTTGTATGGACATATAACTAAAATATTTGTCATCACCCGAATCATCAAAACCTAGAAAAAGGAAAATGTAAACATGTCATGATATGTCATCACTCAACATGTCGGATACTGATTGAGAATAAGTTGTTTTCATTGAGATTTTTCGTACACTTTATTTAAATTATTAGGGGCTATACACTTTACTTTCTAATAAAATTTGCACAAACTGAAATTTCAAAAATTATACGCTCTGTATTCCGTAAAATATATTTCGTAAGATTTGTGACGCCCTCAAACTTGGGGTTAGGAATGAGAACCCATAACACTAATATACTAATATAATATAACAGCATAAATAAATTAAACCCTGAAAGCTACAAGGATCTAAACAGGATAAAGTATGAGACAAGATTACAAATACCAACCAGAAAATAATATTACAACCTTTTTATTAATAAATTCAAAATACGATTCCGACTTGGAATCGCCAGATAACCCAAAAGTATCTAAACTAGCTATTACAATTCCCACCAACTATCATCATTTTTTAACACAACATCTACCTGATCTGGCACCTGAAATCTGACGGTACGAAAAGGACCGCCAGGGACTCTCGTACAAGCAGTGCGCCTAAGTCTGACCATCTTCTTACTTAATTGTCAAGTTTAGATCAACACAAATAAATGAGCAAAAGGCTCAACAAATAACTAATGAACAGTTTTAAATATCAAAACAATAACGGCATTCTTATTCTCAATAAAATAGGTAGCAGTCTCTTAGCAATATCTACGAAATGATTTTAAGATAGGGGTTCAAGGCATTTGAGATTCAAGCTCTGTATCATCAATGTTCAAGATCAAATGACAGGGTTCTCAAATGGGTTCTCACATCTTTAAGAAATTCAATCAATACAAATCAATTTTAAATCAAAATGTAATGAATAGTGTTTATCGCACAATAAATAAAAAAATCTTTTACTTTCTGTTAGGGCGAAATCACGCACTAATATTCACGCAAGTATACGCGTTCGCAAGTAATATAGAATACTTTCTAGTTCGTTCCCTCAAAGACTCCGACTAAGTTATTGTCTAATTTAACTCACTCACCAATGTATGATTACTTCTCAATGTTAAGATAATAACACTTAAAATTGTTGATTAAATATTAACTATAATTAACTACTTAATTAACCACTTAACTAACACTGCAATTTATCAATAATAAAACACTCATGAGATCACAACTTCATTATTACTTCCTTCTATAGCCATAGTTATTACCTTTAGCATGTGACAGTGATGATATTAATCGAATAACATAAAACTGATAAAAGCCAACTTTCATTGTACTAATACCATTCTACCAAACATCCACAATTAAGATAGAAATTGAATAGTCATCAATTATGTTGAGTTCCTATATGTCTACAGAAATTGACAACACAACGATTTAAGCACAAGTTACTCCTTTTGATTACATAGGGCAAATAAAACTGTTAGAGTTACCCACTAATCATGCACAACGTACATGAACCTATGCTAGCATGGCAAGTTCTAAACCTCAAGATCCACTGTCGCTTCACAAGAGATTAACACCCTATCTTATATGTTCGCGACGCACATAAGACGAATACGCACAACCAATACTAGATATCATGCAATCATCACACACTAAAGTATTAAACAATTAACTAAAGAATTCCATAATAAATCCATTGCAACCCCATGATCACGATTAGCCCATAATAGAACTTATCGCCATCATGGGTTCATATGAAATCATGATAAACGAACACAAGAAAATAACAACTAAACTAATTATATTAAAACAGAGTACGTCACAAGAGTAAATAAGTCAAAGCAAGAAAACTAGCATCCAACGTTTACAACGAAACAAGAATCACAAGAATATATGCTTCCTCTTCGTTGCTGTGTGCTAAATCGGTCTTCTTCCTTATCTCCTTCGCTTCTTGCAAAACACAATCTAAAAAATAATCCCCTCTTAATACCCTGTGAAAAACGTCTCAAATCTACTTATATAATAGTCCCATAAAACTCAGATTACATAGAAGTGGGAAGCCAAACAGAAGTAGAAGTCTAAAATAATATATTATTTTCCCCGACCCTGCGCGGCCGCTCAGCATTTCTGTGCGGGCGCGCAAGGCTGCTGCGCGGCCGCTCAGCATAGCTGCGCGGGCGCGCAGGACCCTACTGGAAAATTTCCAGGTTTGCTCCGTTTCTTTGCCGTAATCTGCCCGTTCTTTTCCTCTCGCAATGGTGAACACATGCCAAGGCTTATTCTCGATGATTCCTCCTCCGAAATGCAACTAATACCCTGAAATGCATAAACACTAGAAACACGCATCAAATACACAAAATACTTGATTTCAAGACACCAATTTAAGCCATTTTAAGACGTTCTAAGTGATATAAAATGCCACTTATCACACCCCCAAACTTAAATCGATGCTTGTCCTCAAGCGTCACAGACTCAAAAAACAAATAAAAATATGCATGAATGCAATCTATATGAAAATGCAATGATCCCCCTTACTACAATTAACCAATCAAATTGTCACGTCTCAACGAATGCAGTTAGACACTAAAGATCAAGAAACTCATGCAAACGGACATACCGCCAGAAACGTGGTGTGTGCAAATGCTTAACAGATATGCTTCGGAACTAGACCAATTACTATGACTAGACTTTCCTCAAGGCAATCCTACGATTATATAAAGAATAAAAATTCTAGGCACAAAGTGATATACAACACTACAAGAACTTTAGAGCTTACTACGGAATCGTGCTTTTTATTTACAACGCAAATGCTTATTTGACCGTGCAGTGAGTGAGGTCCACAAAAGACTTATACAATGGTATCCATGTAACGAGCGTTAGGTTAGCGGATCCCAGACTCTAAAAGCCTTAGGTCACTAGGCACAAAGTCCCCTAAGAACTTAATAACTCGAATACCAAAGAGCCCACTCTTGATCAATTACGCAATTTTTTTTTTTTTTATTTCTGAGCAAGTGCGTTTCGCTCCATCTTGCTCAACTCTAGACTACTCGCATAACATGCGAGCCGGCTACTAGCCATTTGACGCCTAGCCACAACTAGCAACAAATTCCATTTTTACTCCATTTTTTTTTCTTTTTCATGCCTTTACCACTAAGAACCTATTACCAAATTCTAAGCATAATAAATAGATTATCCTCGAAAATAATCAGATCATAACAACAATCTAGTCCTTCAGCATTCTCTAAGACTTAGTGACAATACAAGTGCTTCTAACATGCATATCAACCTACACAACTTAATATCACTTTAATGCTATCACTACACTCGCATCAATATCACAATTCAGTCGATAAATCATTGCAAAAGGGATCATGGTATATGCATGAGCTATATGATATGACAACAAATAAAGCTATAAAAAAAACTATATGGCAAAAATTATGCAACTATATGAACTAACTATCATGAATATGCAACTATATGACACACACAAAATATTCCTTAACTACCACCCCCAAACTTAAAATCTTCATTGTCCCCAGTGAAGGTAGTAGAAAGGAACACAGGGTATACCTACTCGGAGTCATCATCATCATCACCCTCAGTGGGTGGAGTATCAGGCGGCGGGTATGCAGAGTCCTCACCAAAAACTGGCCACTGGATATCAGCTCCAAGGCCTCGAAAAGCAGTCCCTAACGCAAGGGTGAGCTCCTGAGCAAACCTGCTCTGCGTCTCATACATGGCATCCATCCGCCGTGAAAGCCTCCTATACTGGGCATCACCCATCCCAGCACCCTCCTGAGCTCTTGAAGAACTAGCCTCACCACGCCCTGGCCTGGCCATAGTAGCACCTCGTGCTGGACGCCCTCCTGGAAGACGATAACCCAGCCCATGCTCCTCAGGCTCACCACCGGTCCACTCCTGCATCCCATTCAGAGTGCCAGAATCTATAGGAGCTGCTGGCAACTGCAACTGCTCATGAGCCGGCCAGTTCACTCCTACTGCACGGCATAGCTTTGTAACCGTGGATGCATAAGGGATGTTCATATGCTTTGCTCCCCTCAAAAACTTCAGAATTCCTTGGTAGATAAACTCACCAAGGTCCACATAGTATTCCTCATTCAGAATTCCCCACAACAACTGTGCTCTCTCAACTGTGACCTCGTGTGCATATGAAGAAGGCAAGATATTAGCACATATAAATGCGTTCCATGCACGGGCATACATGTTCATGGCGATCGCCGGAAAGTGACGATACTCATTATTGGCTGGACTGCGGTTCCAAACTATGCCCGGTCGACAGAGAGTCGCACAAATCAAATCCAAGTCAAAATTCTCAGCAGTCTTTTCATTCCAGTTCTCCTCCTCGGGCTTCCTCTCTCGCTGTCCAATCACTCGGCGAATCGCCGCAGGATGATAATCAACCGTCAGCCCCCGAACTACTAGAAAACCCATTCTTTTCAGCCTTCGCGTTCACGTAGAACTCGCGAATAACACTCATCGGTACTGCTTCGGGCGACTCACAAAAAGCTATTCACCCCTTCTCTGCAATCATGGGCAACAACTCACCATCCCTCCCTGATGGTAAAAACCCCCTCTCCTTCAGAATCGGCTTCCCCAACAGCCTAGTATACTCCTCCTCCGCGGCTCTGTCAGTTAACCGAGGCCTCGCAGCAGTACCCCTTGATGAATCAGCAGTAGGAACTGTGCTGCTGCTGTCAATAGTGCGTGCTCTCTTGGGTGCCATTGATTTGTGAATAAAAGTGTGTAAGAACTGATTTTTGATGTTTATGAGAGGGTTTAAGTGTAGGAAGTTGTGGGAGATATGTAGGATAGGTGTATGTATATATAGGGTGTGGAGTAGGTTAAATTAGATTAGGAGTGGGGTTGAGGGATAAAATCATGGGGTAATGGGAAAAGAATTCGAGGGTTTATGGGCTGTAATGGGTTTTTGTGTTTTTGTTTTTTTTTTTTGTTTTTTTTTTCTGAACTGTAAAAAAAAAAATTCTGGAACTCGACCCCTGCGCGGCCGCTCAGCATAGCTGCGCGGGCGCGCAGAGGGTCTCTGGAATTTTTTTTTTCAGCCCCTGTTTTCTGATTTTTTTGTGTTTTTGGATAGGTTATTAACTTCTAAGGGTTCTTGTAACAACAATTCATGGGTTGCCTCCCACGCAGCGCTTCTTTTTCGTCATTAGATTGACGTTCCGTTCCTTTCTCACGTAGTCAACAAAATGGCACTAACCACCTCTCGGTTTGCCATGTCCCCATAGTAGTGCTTCAACCGCTGACCGTTAACCTTAAATGCTTGGTCCGAATCATTCTCAAAAATTTCCACCGCTCCATGTGGAAACACAGTTTTGATAATAAAAGGTCCAGACCACCTTGATTTCAACTTCCCAGGAAAAAGTCGGAGCCGAGAGTTGAATAACAGAACTTGTTGCCCTGGCACAAACAACTTAGGATGTAGCCTCCTATCGTGCCACCTTTTCACCTTTTCCTTATACATTTTGTTATTCTCGTACGCTTGAAGTCGAAATTCATCAAGTTCATTAAGCTGAAGCATTCTTTTCTTACCAGCTGCATCTAAATCCAGGTTCAATTTCTTCAATGCCCAGTAGGCCTTATGCTCAAGCTCCGCCGGTAGATGACATCCCTTACCGTACACCAACTGAAACGGTGACATCCCAAGTGGAGTTTTGTATGCTGTTCTGTAAGCCCAAACAGCTTCATCGAGCTTTAAAGACCAATCCTTCCTTGATGGACAAACAACCTTCTCTAGAATGCGCTTTATCTCTCTGTTAGACACTTCCGCTTGACCATTTGTTTGCGGATGATAGGCAGTAGCTACTCGATGATTCACATTATAACGCTGCATCATAGAAGTGAACTTACGGTTGCAAAAATGCGATCCTTCATCACTTATGATTACCCAAGGTGTTCCAAACCTTGTGAAAATTTGCTTATGAAGAAAATTTAGCACTGCCTTTGCATCATTTGTTGGTAAAGCTTTAACTTCGACCCATTTTGAGACATAATCGACTGCCAACAAAATGTACTGATTATTGCAAGACGAGATAAAAGGCCCCATGAAATCGATTCCCCACACATCAAAGACCTCGACTTCAAGCATCATATTTAATGGCATCTCATCCTTCCTTGACAAATTTCCCACTCTTTGGCAACGATCACACCTTAAAACAAACTGATGAGCATCCTTGAACAAGGTGGGCCAGAAAAAACCTGCTTGCAGAATACGAGCTGCCGTTTTCTCACCTCCATAGTGTCCACCATAAACCGTGGAATGGCAGTCTCGTAATATCCCCTCCGACTCACAGAACGGGATACATCTCCTGATGATCTGGTCAGCTCCCTGTCTAAACAAATATGGTTCATCCCACATATACCACTTCACCTCGTGCAGAAACTTCTTCTTTTGCGTGGATGTCAAATTGGGAGGCATTATATTGCTGACAAGATAGTTTACAATATATGCAAACCATGGTTCTTCCTCCTGAATTGCAAATAACTGCTCATCCAGAAAAGATTCATTGATTAACGTCCTATCTTGTGAAGTAGAATCGGGATTCTCCAACCTAGAGAGATGGTCAGCTACTTGATTCTCGGTACCTTTTCTATCTTTGATCTCTAACTCAAATTCCTGAAGTAAAAGCACCCAACGAATGAGTCTCAGCTTCGAATCCTTCTTAGAAACCAGAATGCGAATAGCTGCATGATCAGTGAATACTGTCACTTTCGTACCAAGCAGATAAGATCGAAATTTCTCAAAGCCAAAGACTATAGCCAAAAGCTCCTTCTCAGTAGTGGTGTAGTTCAATTGGGCCCCATTTAAAGTCTTACTCGCATAGTAGACCACATGGAAGAGATTTTTCTTGCGCTGTCCCAGAACTGCACCTACCGCATAGTCACTCACGTCACACATCATCTCAAACGGTTTTGTCCAATCTGGTGCTGTAATAACTGGTGCCGTGATCAAACTCTCCTTGAGAGTCTCGAATGCTGCCAAACATTCATCATCAAATTTGAAAGGCACATCTTTCTCAAGTAAATTGCACAACGGCTTAGATATCTTTGAAAAGTCCTTGATGAATCGTCGATAAAAACCCGCATGACCGAGAAAACTACGGATTCCTTTCACTGAATTAGGTGGGGGAAGATTTTCAATGACTCCCACCTTGGCCTTGTCCACCTCCAGACCTTTGCTAGAGACCTTATGCCCAAGGATAATGCCTTCACGCACCATAAAATGACATTTCTCCCAATTAAGCACCAAATTAGTTTCCACGCATCTTTTGAGTACGGCGTGCAGATTATTCAAGCATTCATCATATGAGTGTCCAAAGACGGAGAAGTCATCCATGAACACTTCGACGTTATTTCCAATCATTTCAGAGAATATAGCCATCATACATCTCTGAAAGGTGGCCGGGGCGCCACATAACCCAAACGAAACTCTACGAAAAGCAAATGTGCCAAATGGACAAGTGAAGGTAGTCTTTTCCTGATCCTCTGGTGCAATACAAATCTGATTATACCCGGAATACCCATCCAGAAGACAAAAATACTCATGTCCCGCCAATCTGTCAAGCATTTGATCAATAAAAGGGAGAGAGAAGTGATCCTTTCTTGTGGCTTTGTTCAATTTTCTATAATCCATGCATACTCTCCATCCTGTAACTGTTCGAGTAGGGATGAGCTCATTCTTTTCATTTGCGACCACAGTGATACCTCCCTTCTTAGGAACACATTGTACAGGGCTCACCCACGAGCTGTCAAAAATAGGATAAATGATGCCTGCATCTAGCCATTTCAGAATTTCTTTCTTCACCACCTCCTTCATGATTGGGTTCAGTCTTCGCTGCTGTTCCACAGTTGGCTTACTACCTTCTTCTAACAGAATTTTATGCATACAATATGAGGGACTTATCCCCTTGATGTCTGCTATAGTCCATCCTATAGCCGATTTGAATTCTCTCAAAATCCTTAAGAGCTTGTCTTCCTCACTACCTGAAAGGTCAGCTGAAATAATAATAGGTAACGTAGATGAATCACCTAAAAAGGCATACCTCAAGTGTTCAGGTAATGGTTTGAGCTCTAAGGTAGGCGCTTCTTCTATTGATGGTTTGAGCTTCCCTTCAGCGTTCTTGAGGTCAGAAGTACCAAGAGATTCAAATGGTATATCTAGCTTTCGCTTCCAGGGAGAAGCGTTCAGATATTGTAATTGCTCGTTGCTATCTTCATCATCACTGTCAAATTCCCCCACTAAGGCCTTTTCCAATGCATCAGCCATTAGCATGTGATCGAGTTCCGAAGTAACCGTAGAATCAATCACATCCACTTTTAAGCACTCCTCATCTTCTGTAGGGAATTTCATTGCCTTGAATACGTTGAAGGTCACATCCTGATCTTGAACCCGCATAGTAAGTTCTCCTTTTTGCACATCTATCAAGGTACGGCCAGTTGCCAGGAAAGGCCTCCCCAAGATTATGGGAATCTTTTTATCTTCCTCAAAATCCAGAATAACAAAATCAGCAGGAAAGAAGAGCTTATCCACCTTGACGAGCACATCCTCAACTATGCCCCTTGGGTAAGTAATGGAACGGTCCGCCAATTGTAGCGACATGTATGTTGGTTTTGGATCAGGTAGGTCCAGCTTTTTAAAGATTGACAACGGCATCAGATTAATGCTTGCTCCCAAATCACAAAGGCACTTGTCAAAAGTTAGATTGCCAATGGTGCAAGGAATGGTGAAGCTTCCTGGATCTTTCAGTTTTGGTGGTAACTTTTGTTGCAGAACCGCGCTGCATTCTTCCGTGAGAGCAACGGTTTCAAGGTCATCCAGTTTCACCTTCCTTGAAAGAATAGTCTTCATAAACTTCGCATAACTAGGCATTTGTTCCAGAGCCTCAGCGAAAGGTATATTGATGTGAAGTTTCTTGAACACCTCCAGAAACTTCCCGAACTGTCTATCCAGCTTTTGTTGCTGCAATCTCTTAGGAAAAGGTGGTGGAGGATAGAGCTGTTTCTCCCCTGTATTAGCCTCAGGCAGAGTGTGTTCAACAGTAGTCTTCCTTGGTTCCGCCGCTTTCTCCCTTTGCTTAGATTCTTCATCTCGAACTTCAGCTTCGACTTCTTTTGCCTTTTCAGCATCAGCTACTTTTCCAGACCTTAAGGTAATAGCCTTGACTTGCTCTTTAGCTTCCTTCCTACCTGGTACTTCCGTGTCACTGGGAAGAGTGCCAGGTTGACGATTGAGCACTGCATTGGCTAATTGACCGATTTGATTTTCCAAGGTCTTGATAGAAACCGCCTGACTCTTGCACAACAGCTTAAGTTCCTCAAAATCAGCACTAGTAGGTGCAGCTGCACTTCCCTGTTGAGGATATGATTGTCTTGTAGCATACTGCTGTGGTTGCTGGAATCCAGGTGGGTTAAACTGTTTACTCACTCCTTGCTGATATGGTGGCTGGATAGCACTCTGATTATTTCCCCAGCTGAAATTTGGATGATTTCTGTTGTTAGGATGATAGGTCGCTGGCACAGGCTGCTGTTGTCGCTGATAATTATTCACATACTGAACAGATTCGTTGACAAGAGAACACTGATCCGTAGCATGAGAACCTGCACAAAGCTCACAAACCATAGCTATTTGATTAACTCCATACGTAGCCAAAGAATCAACCTTCATTGATAGCGCTTGGAGCTGGGCTGCAATAGCGGTGGCTGCATCAACTTCCAGAATACCTGCTACCTTGCCTGATGTCATCCTCTGAGTTGGGTTTTGATGCTCATTTGCAGCCATCGTCTCAATAAGATTGTACGCCTCAGTATAGCTTTTAGCCCATAAGGCGCCTCCCGCTGCTGCATCGAGCATGGGCCGAGATTGAGCCCCCAAACCATTATAAAAACCAGTGATTACCATCCAATCCGGCATTCCATGATGTGGACATTTTCTCAACATTTCCTTGTAGCGTTCCCAAGCCTCGCACATAGATTCTGTAGGTTGCTGCGCAAACTGAGTAAGAGCACTCCTCATAGCAGCAGTCTTTGCCATTGGATAAAACTTCACCAGAAACTTTTGCGCAAGATCTTGCCACGTAGTGATTGACCCAGCTGGTTCAGAATGTAACCAGTCTTTAGCCTTATCCCTCAGTGAGAATGGGAAAAGCCTCAACTTGATAGCCTCATCAGTCACGCCATTATACTTAAAAGTGCTGCAGATCTCGACAAAATTCCTTATGTGCATGTTGGGGTCTTCAGTTGCCGCTCCTCCAAAAGAAACAGAATTCTGCACCATCTGAATAGTGCCCGGCTTGATTTCAAAGGTGTTAGCTTGAATAGCCGGATGAAGGATGCTTGACTGAATGTCATCAATTTTAGGCCGAGAAAAATCCATAAGGGCTGGATCAGCTTGAACAATATGATCTCCCATATTTACGGGTTCTTTCTGCTTAGTTCCTGAATCCGAATCCTCAAAATCTAACTTCTCCGGTGTATCAAGAACTTCGTCTTTCTCCTCAGCTGTATCTAAGGTCCTCTTGCGAGCACGAGAACGAGTTTGCATAAACGCACTAAAGTACCTGAAACACAACCGCAAAGAGTAATTAACTACTACGTCCTAATCACTGAGTCCTAATGACCAATGATGGTAAGTACATAAACTAAACAAATACGCCGAGTCCCCGGCAGCGGCGCCAAAAACTTGTTAGGGCGAAATCACGCACTAATATTCACGCAAGTATACGCATTCACAAATAATATAGAATACTTTCTAGTTCGTTCCCTCAGAGACTCAGACTAAGTTATTGTCTAATTTAACTCACTCACCAATGTATGATTACTTCTCAATGTTAAGATAATAACACTTAAAATTGTTGATTGAATATTAACTATAATTAACTACTTAATTAACCACTTAACTAACACTGCAATTTATCAATAATAAAACACTCATGAGATCACAACTTCATTATTACTTCCTTCTATAGCCATAGTTATTACCTTTAGCATGTGACAGTGATGATATTAATCGAATAACACAAAACTGATAAAAGCCAACTTTCATTGTACTAATACCATTCTACCAAACATCCACAATTAAGATAGAAATTGAATAGTCATCAATTATGTTGAGTTCCTATATGTCTACAGAAATTGACAACACAACGATTTAAGCACAAGTTACTCCTTTTGATTACATAGGGCAAATAAAACTGTTAGAGTTACCCACTAATCATGCACAACGTACATGAACCTATGCTAGCATGGCAAGTTCTAAACCTCAAGATCCACTGTCGCTTCACAAGAGATTAACACCCTATCTTATATGTTCGTGACGCACATAAGACGAATACGCACAACCAATACTAGATATCATGCAATCATCACACACTAAAGTATTAAACAATTAACTAAAGAATTCCATAATAAATCCATTGCAACCCCATGATCACGATTAGCCCATAATAGAACTTATCGCCATCATGGGTTCATATGAAATCATGATAAACGAACACAAGAAAATAACAACTAAACTAATTATATTAAAACAGAGTACGTCACAAGAGTAAATAAGTCAAAGCAAGAAAACTAGCATCCAACGTTTACAACGAAACAAGAATCACAAGAATATATGCTTCCTCTTCGTTGCTGTGTGCTAAATCGGTCTTCTTCCTTATCTCCTTCGCTTCTTGCAAAACACAATCTAAAACATAATCCCCTCTTAATACCCTGTGAAAAACGTCTCAAATCTACTTATATAATAGTCCCATAAAACTCAGATTACATAGAAGTGGGAAGCCAAACAGAACTAGAAGTCTAAAATAATATATTATTTTCCCCGACCCTGCGCGGCCGCTCAGCATTTCTGCGCGGGCGCGCAAGGCTGTTGCGCGGCCGCTCAGCATAGCTGCGCGACCGCTCAGCATAGCTGCGCGGGCGCGCAGGACCCTACTGGAAAATTTCCAGGTTTGCTCCGTTTCTTCGCTGTAATCTGCCCGTTCTTTTCCTCTCGCAATGGTGAACACATGCCAAGGCTTATTCTCGATGATTCCTCCTCCGAAATGCAACTAATACCCTGAAATGCATAAACACTAGAAACACGCATCAAATACACAAAATACTTGATTTCAAGACACCAATTTAAGCCATTTTAAGACGTTCTAAGTGATATAAAATGCCACTTATCACTTTCACCTTAATAATATAGAACCCTTGATTGGATTATCCATATTTTATTTATAATATGAGTGATCAGTCCGTACTGACCTCCATCCGGTCATTAAGGTACCTATGACATTATTTCAACCTATAATGCTGGACTAGCCCTGCTAACCTCTTATGCGACTGGACTAGCCCCGCTAGCCTCTTATATTACTATCCAATCTTTAGGAATTCATTGAAAACCTTTATATTGTAAAACATTGAAGTTTTAAACCAAATTATTTTTAACATTACCATCCTTTGAAATAATTTGGACTCTTTCAAGTCGAAAATCATTCTTAGATTCAATTCAAGAATTCAAGAGAAATAAGCAATTGGAAACGAAAGAAACGTAAGTTGGGAAAATGATCAATCATCAAGCATAGGTATTATCAAGGCTATTATCAAGGTAATTTTAAGGAACCGTACGTTAACAAGGCAAAAGTTTACTATTATAAGGTCTAGGTTAACAAGGTATCGAGTAAGAAAGATTCATCAAGTTAATTAGGATCAAAGGATCGTAAGGATAAAAAGGAATAAGAACAAGGTAAATGTACTTGAAACAAAACGAAGTAATATTATGGTTTATCGACAAGATTCAATAACAGTATTAAGGAGATCCTTTACTTTATCAATGCATATCATAAGCAATTCTATATGATCAAATCATAATAACAGGGTAGAGTTACTTGCTTCACAAAGCTTTCATTTTTCACGGGCTTTGAGTTACTACCACCTAAAACCTCTTTTCCTTTCCTAAATTGAACGCCTTCACTTTCCGAATCTACAATACAAAATGAACCCTAATTAGAAACCTTAACAATTCCGGAAGATTCTCAGAATGTCTAACTTTCTACCCAATCATATTATTTTCTTTTCCTAATACACGTAATAGATAATCATTTATATATACTTCTTATCCCTGATGAATCAACCACTTTACACATAACAAGCAATCACGTAGTCACATAATCAAACATGATTTATCTATAACCAAATCTCATTAAAAACTAATCGGCTGCATTACTTATACATATCTATAATTTCTATGGAAAATCGGGCATGACCTATTCATAAATAGGCTATCCTTTTTCTCAACAACAACAATCAACAATAATCCTATCAATTCCTATAATCTCAACACTCCTATTTATACCTTTACCAATCGATCAACCACTTATTCATTCATACTTAAAACACGTAACATGCAACTCAACTTTATACGATACCAACTAACGACTTAGCATATCGAATCAAAACTATAACACGAGACTCGAATCCTTATTCTCTTTATAACCGAATACAGATCTTAGTGATCAACTTTAAAAATAAAAATCACATCTCGTACATGCAAATCTAACTTATCATATATTCATCTCATATATCGTAAAATCACATATTTACACCCGAGTTATTTCAAAAACTCGAATCCATCAACCAAATAAAATGATATATGGACTCTTAAATTCTGAAATTATTAACTTAAATGCATTCGACTAATCACATATCAACTTCATAATGATTCGAGCTAACATGTATAAACTCAAATCGAAGAACCAAGTTTAAACATATAATTCGACTTTATAAAATTAAAAAATTGAAACTAATACATCAAGAATTCACACCAATCTGACATGCACAGACTAGTTTAGCTTTAATATAGTTTATAGGACTCAGACGAGCATCATACTCCACCGCTGGCTCACTGGAGCTCATCACCGGCGGCGGCAAGGTCTCGGATATGCCCCAAATCGGGTTTTTCTTCGACAAAACCTTGACAATTCATTTGAATGATGTTGCAAACACAATTATCATCATAATCACAATCACAATCAAAACCAACAAATTCAACTATGAATTCGGAAAACCCGAATTAAACCCAAATAATTGGTTTCGAAAAAACTCAGAGATACACATATGCATCTATATACACACATAAAGGAAGCAAAACCCAACACATGGATGGGTTCAGAATCAAAAATGAAGAAGAATCGAGTGAGGTAGAGAGGAGAGAATGAGAGTATCGAGAGAGAGACGAGAGAGAGATAGCTCAAGATAAAAAGAGAGAGACAACAAGGAAAAGAAAAATAAAGAGGGGGGTGGCCTACTGGGTTTATAAGCCATGGGGCACTCCCGTAATTTCACAATCATTTTCTTAAAAATCCTATTTTTTTATTTTCAAATAATGCTAAATTCAAATGGGTAAATCAGATAATAAATAGGAAAAAGATATTTTAAATCTGAAACTCATTTTTAAAATAAAGTTTATGAAAATATCTATCCCTTGGTATTTTAAGAATAATATATGAGCGTACGATTTAATTTCTGTGAATTTCGTAAGATAACTCATAAGATAAAAATACTTTTTAAAAATTCATTTTAAAATGCCCAAACCTTAAAATTGTTAGGAATATGTGTATTAGTTTGATGATAAGTTAAGCAAAACACTTAAGTAGAAATCTAGTGTTTGTAGTCTCAACGGATAAGACCATCTTTGCTATCCGTTGAAGGAGTAGCCTTACTTAGCAATAAGTTTGGTATTGTAGCACATTTCACTCTCTGGTTTCAAGCTGTAATTCTTAGATGTTGTTAGGAAATAATCAGTCATGTTGACTACTAATGGATGTACAAATAGGAGGGCTAATTGTAAATATTTCATGCCTTGTAATTTTGTATAAGTGAAGAAGTGTCAACGGATATTGAAGACCTTCAACGGATAAGAAACAAAGCTTCAACGGATGTCTCTAATGCTTCAACGGATAATATCCATCAACGGATAAGTGCTTCAACGGATAAAGCTTCAACGGATAAAGCCATCAACGGATGAAAGCTTCAACGGATGCTCAGTCTCATAGCAGTTGATAGTGACAGTTAACAAAGCTGACAGAGGCACATGGATTGACAGAGATAACTGGAATGTGGTAGCCTATTTCAGGAACAGCAGAAAAGCGGCCATTTTTAGTCTGGTTCAAAATGGAAAGTCAACAGATAATTCCATATTATACTGGATAAAAATGGAATAGAAATAAGTGGAGAACTATTTTCTTATTGTACTTTATCTTTGTCTTTACTTGTAAACTTGGTGATATATAAACCAAGTAGTAGCTAGTAATTAGATGTGAATTTTCCTTGAGCTGTTTAGAAATATCAAGAGAGAAAATCATCTAGTTTGTACTAGGAAGCAGCTGTGATTTAATTTTGAATCACAGATTTTCTGAAATAACACATCTCTGGTGGAACAACAAATCCACCAGAAAAGTTTTTAAGTTCTTTGTGTTCATTACATTTGTGTCTGAATATATATCTGTCTGCATCAGCTCCAAGCAATTCACACACATTTGATCACTCAAACACTTAGCCTTATAAACTGCTCAAAACTTGAAAAAGTTTTGAGATTTACATTCAACCCCCCTTCTGTAAATCTCATTGTTAGTCCACTGGGAATAACAATTGGTATCAGAGCAAGCTCATAACATATAAAGAGTTTAAAGATCTATTCTGCTAACATCATGAGTGCACAGAAGAACTCTCCTGTTACCATCATGAATAGGAAGGATATTGGTGTAAAGATTCCAGTCCTGGAAAAGGATAATTATCATCACTGGAAAGTGAAGATGCATTTACATCTTCTTTCTCAAGATGAAAGCTACATCAACTGTATTGAAAATGGTCCTCACATCCCTCACAAGGTAGCCACAGCTGCTACTGCAACAGTTACTGTTGGACAGTCTATTCCCAAGCCAAGAGCAGAATGGACTATTGAAGACATGGAAGAAATCCGCAAGGATAAGAGAGCCATGAACATTTTGTTTAATGGCTTAGATCAAGATATGTTTGACAATGTCATCAATTGCCAAACTGCAAAGGAAGTTTGGGACACTGTACAAATCATCTGTGAAGGTACTGAGCAGGTCAGAGAGAACAAAATGCAGCTTCTTATTCAACAGTATGAATATTTTCACTTTGAAGAAGGTGAATCATTAAATGATACCTTCAACAGGTTTCAGAAACTGTTGAATGGATTGAAGCTGTATGGTAGAGTGTACCAAGTCAAGGATTCCAACTTAAAATTTCTTAGGTCTCTGCCAAAGGAATGGAAGCCCATGACTGTCTCTTTGAGAAACTCTCAAGATTATAAGAACTTCACAATTGAAAGATTATATGGAATTTTGAAGACTTATGAACTTGAAATGGAGCAGGATGAGCTGTTGGAAAAGGGAAAGAGAAAAGGAGGAACAGTTGCTCTTGTAGCTGACTATGAGAAGATGGAAGCCAGGAATGAGGAGAAGACAATGCCAAGTCTCAAAGTTGGCACAAGCAAATCAGAATCAAGCAAGGGTAAAGTGCAAGTTGCTGAGGATGAAGACAATTCCAGTCAGGATGAATCTGATGATATTGAAGAACATTTGGCCTTTCTATCCAGGAGGTTTGCAAAGATGAAGTTCAGGAAAAACATAAAGTTCAAATGTTACAACTGTGGCATTAGTGGACACTTTGCAAATGAGTGTAGGAAGCCAAATTCTGAGAAAAAGAAATTTGAGCAAGTTGATTACAAAAAGAAGTATTTTGATTTGCACAAACAAAAGGAAAGAGCATTTCTCACTCAAGATGATTGGGCAGCAGATGGGGCAAACGAAGATGATGATGTGGAATATGTCAACCTAGCCCTGATGGCTAATTCTGATGAAAATGAAACTAGTTCATCAAGCAACCAGGTAATTACTACTGATCTCTCTCAGCTCTCTAAACATGAATGCAATGAAGCCATAAATGATATGACCAATGAATTATATCATTTGCGTGTTTCCCTTAAATCTCTAGCAAAAGAAAACACTAGGATCAAGGAGAATAATGTGTTTTTAAGTGATAGGAATGCTGTGTTAGAGGATCAGGTAATTGAGCTTGAAAAGATAAAACTTAAATGCCTGACTGTTGAGAGTGAACTAGCAGAAGCTGTTAAGAAAGTGGAAATTCTTTCTAAACAGTTAGAAAGTGAGCAAGAGGTAATCAAGGCCTGGAAAACATCTAGGGATGTCAGTGTTCAGATTGCAAAGGTCCAGGGAATTGAATCATTCTGTGAGGATACCTGGAAGAAAAATAAAAAGAAGTTAGAATTAATTGATGGATTGTCAACGGATGTGGAATCTACGGATGATGAAAGTTATCCGTTGAAGGAAGAAAAGGAGCATCCGTTGAAGGCTCATCAATTAAAACAGGCAAGTTCTTTTAAAAATAAAAATCTAAATAAAAAGAATGATTCAACTCTCAAGAACTTTGTCAAAGAAGGAGCTAGCACATCCAGAGATGTTAGTAAGGTGAATATAGGACATATGACTTTAGATCAGCTAAAAGATCGACTTAAGTTGGTTGAGGATAAGAAGGAAACTAAAAGAAAATCTAAAAGAAATGGGAAGGTAGGGATTAATAAACACAACAATTACACACCTGATAGGTATGCTCCTAGAAAAAGCTGTGTGCATTGTAAAAGTGTTAATCACCTATCTGATAATTGCAAATCTGTTAAAAATACTCCCATGCCTTCAAATCCCTCCATACCTAACATGTCTATGTCATCTCTGCATGCTATGCCGGTTATGTCTCACCAGAATCTCCATGCACATTTTGCAAACATGCCATACATTAACAATCCTTATTTTACTGCATTTAGTATGCCTCAAATGCCATACAGTATGCCTATGTGGAATAACATGCTTGTACAACATATGCCTTATCAAATTCAATCAAATGTGTTAAATGATTCTGTGACTAACCCTACACTTCAACCAACCACATCTGAGACCAAGGTTGACCCAAAGTTACCTAAGTCAAAAGATGCAGGAGGAATGAAGTCTAGGAAAAAGACTAACAAGGGTGGACCCAAGGAAACTTGGGTACCAAAATCAACTTGATTGATTTTGTTGTGTGCAGGGACAAAGAAGGAATCTATGGTACTTGGACAGTGGTTGTTCAAGACACATGACAGGAGATTTCACCCTGCTCACAGAGTTTAAGGAGAGAGCTGGCCCTAGCATAACCTTTGGAGATGACAGCAAAGGATTCACTATGGGATATGGCTTGATTTCAAGAGAAAATGTCATCATTGATGAAGTTGCATTGATTGATGGTCTCAAACACAATTTATTGAGCATCAGTCAACTATGTGACAGAGGGAATACTGTTTCCTTCAATTCTGAAGCCTGTATTGTCACAAGTAAAAAGGACAATAAAGTGGTTCTAACTGGAGTTAGAAAAGGGAATGTGTACTTAGCTGATTTCAACTCTACAGATGCAGAATCCATTACTTGTCTTCTCAGCAAAGCAAGTCCAGTTGAAAGTTGGCTATGGCACAAGAAGCTGTCCCATTTGAATTTCAAGACAATGAATGATCTAATCAAAAAGGACTTAGTTAGAGGAATGCCTCTAGTGGAATTCACAAGGGATGGACTGTGTGATGCTTGTCAGAAAGGAAAGCAAAAGAAAGCATCATTCAGTAAGAAGCTTGAATCTGCAATTGATGAACCACTGCAACTTCTACACATGGATCTTTTTGGACCAGTCAATGTATTGTCAATTTCAAGGAAAAGATACTGCCTAGTGATTGTAGATGATTTCTCAAAGTTTTCATGGGTTTATTTTCTTAGATCAAAGGATGAAGCTAGTGAAATCATCATCAATCATATTAAGCAAGTCAACAATCATCCTGATTTCAAAGTAAGGAATATTAGGAGTGACAATGGAGCTGAGTTCAAGAATTCAACCATGAAGTTGTTCTGTGAAGAAAATGGGATCATGCATGAGTTCTCATCTCCAAGAACTCCACAACAAAATGGTGTGGTGGAAAGGAAGAACAGATCACTAATTGAAGCTGCAAGGACAATGCTTGAGGAGTCAAAACTCCCAACTTATTTTTGGGCTGAGGCTGTTAACTGTGCATGTTACACTCAGAATATTTCTCTAATCAATCAAGCAAAATGCATGACTCCCTATCAATTATTCAAGAGAAGAAAACCAACTTTAAACTTTCTACATGTCTTTGGTTGCAAATGCTACATCTTAAGGAATCAATCTGATCACAAAGGAAAGTTTGATGCAAAGGTTGATGAAGGAATATTTGTTGGTTATTCTGCTGGAAAATCATATAGGGTCTACAATCTAAGAACCAACATTGTCATGGAATCTGTACATGTTGTGTTTGATGATAAAAAGATTGATGGACTAACAGATGAGGGACATAATGAAGAGCTCAAATTTAACAACATTGAAATATACTGTGATGATAGTGAAGATGAGAATGATGAAGAAGGCATCTCAAGAAGAATTCAGAATCGGCCTTTGGATAATGCACAGAATGCGGCATCCGTTGAAAGTCATAATTCAGCTTCCGTTGAAAGAAGCAATGCAGCATCCGTTGAAAGACAAAGTGCATCATCCGTTGAAGTTCATAACGAAGCATCCGTTGATCACAGTCTGTCAACGGATAATCAATTCACTTCATCAGTTGATAGAGCTCCAAATTCCTTTCAAAGGATCAACAACTCAGGGGGAGTTTCAACAAATCAACATTCTATCTCACATCATGACAATACTGAGGCAACCTCATCAAGGGCTAATCTACCACCTCAAAGGAAATGGACCAAGAATCACCCTTTTGAACTGATCATTGGTGATGCTACATCAAAAGTACAAACTAGAAGGGCTACTCAAGATGAATGTCTGTATAGTAGCTTTCTATCACAGGAGGAACCTAAGCGAGTGGAAGAAGCTCTTTTGGATCCAGATTGGATTTTAGCAATGCAAGAGGAGCTAAACCAATTTGAGAGGAACAAAGTATGGAAGCTGGTACCCAAGCCAAAGAACAAGAGTTCTATTGACACAAAATGGGTATTCAGAAACAAGATGGATGAAAATGGCATTGTCATAAGGAATAAAGCCAGATTGGTTGTCAAAGGCTATTCTCAACAAGAGGGAATAGATTTTGATGAAACATTTGCTCCAGTTGCCAGACTTGAAGCCATCAGAATCTTTCTAGCCTATGCAGCTAATGCCATTTCAAAGTCTATCAGATGGATGTCAAGAGTGCATTTCTACATGGAGAATTGGAAGAAGAAGTTTATGTAAGCCAACCTCCAGGTTTTGAAGATCCAAATTTTCCAGACCATGTGTATTATCTGTTGAAAGCACTCTATGGACTAAAGCAAGCACCTAGAGCTTGGTATGAGACTTTATCAAAGTTCCTTCTAGATAATCACTTCACAAGAGGTACTGTTGACAAAACTCTCTTCTTTAGAAATGTTAATGGCTCTAAGATACTTGTACAAATTTATGTAGATGATATTATATTTGGATCTACAGATGATAAACTTTGTAAAAAGTTTGCTAAATTAATGCAAAGTAAATATGAAATGAGCATGATGGGAGAGCTAACTTACTTTCTTGGTTTACAAGTTAAACAAGTTAGTGGTGGAATTTTCATTAGTCAAACTAAATGTATTTATGATCTTTTAAAGAAGTTTGACTTAATGGATTGTTCACCTGCAAAAACTCCCATGGCCACTGCCACCAAGCTTGAATTAAACAAGGCTGAAAAGTCTGTGGATATTACAAGTTATAGAGGCATGGTTGGCTCACTTTTATATTTAACTGCCAGTAGACCTGATATTATGTTTTCTACATGTCTCTGTGCTAGATTTCAAGCTGACCCTAAAGAATCTCACTTAGTGGCTATTAAAAGAATTTTCAGATATCTCAAGGGGACTCCAAATCTAGGAATTTGGTACCCTAGAGAGTCTGGTTTTGATCTAATTGGCTACTCAGATGCAGATTATGCAGGTTGCAAAATAGACAGGAAAAGCACAACAGGCACCTGTCAATTTCTAGGGAACAAGCTTGTATCATGGTTCAGCAAGAAGCAGAATTCTGTTTCCACATCAACAGCTGAAGCTGAGTACATTGCTGCTGGTAGTTGCTGTGCACAAATACTATGGATGAGGAACCAATTATTTGACTATGGTATGACTGTTGACAAAATTCCAATATTTTGTGACAACACGAGTGCCATTGCCATTACTGAAAATCCAGTGCAGCACTCAAGAACCAAGCACATTGATATCAAGTACCACTTCATTAGGGAACATGTGATGAAAGGTACAGTGGAACTTCATTTTGTTCCAAGTGAAAAGCTGATTGCAGACATATTTACCGAGCCACTTGATGAATCAACATTCATAAGATTAGTAAGTGAGTTAGGTATGCTTAACTATTCATAATCTATGTCATCTATGTAATCTGTCTTGTAGCCTGAAATGAATTTGCTGCAAGAACAAAGTTGGCTTTAATCAAGACTTATCCTGTCAACGGATATTCCCTATCCGTTGAAAGCCAAAATTGTTCTATCAACGGATATTCGTCATCCGTTGAAAGACAAATATATTTCTGGTAATTTTATCCTTCAACGGATAAAATGGTGTTGTTCATCAACGGATAACTATTTACCTTATCCGTTGATGTGTCATGTCAGTGAGTCACAGCCGTTGATTCTTTTACTCAACCGTTGATATAGATATACAGTGTTGTATGTATTTGTATTTACGGTAGTTTTCAGAATTTCTACAGTTTTATTTATTCCTGAACGGCTGTCACTTAATTAAAAGTATCATTTAATTATTTTATTTATGTTTTAATTCAAGAAAGTATAAAAGCCCAATTGAATTCTTATTTTCACTTTACGCTTTCTTGCAATTATCATTCTCTTTATCTCTCAATTCTCAAGTTTTACTCTGCAACCTCTACTCACAACAATGGCACCAGTAGTCAAAATTATGTCTCAAACAGGATTTGTTTATGAAAAGAATAATTTCATAGCCTTGGTTGAAACGAATGAAGCCCATTCTGATTATCACAAGATGATGGACTTCATCAAGAACTGCAAACTAAGCTATGCAATGCTGGAAGCTCCAACCATCTACTGTGAGGTGATTGAGGAGATTTGGACAACTGCAGAGTTCAACTCCACAGATATGACTATTGCCTTCTCTCTCAAAGGTAAGGACTATTGCATTAATTGTGATGATATACAATCTTACTTTAAGTTGCCTGAGAATAATGCCATGACACCACATACTGATAAAGATGTCTCTGCAATGCTAGATTCCATAGGCTATGCTTTTGATTCTGCTAGTTTAGGTAGTATTAGAAGGAAAGGCCTTAGGAAAGAATGGAGTTTTCTTGGAGATGCCTTTATTAAGGTTTTCTCTGGGAAGATTAGCAATTTTGATGCTATCACTTCATCTCTTGTTAATATGCTCTATATACTAGTTTCTGATAGGTACTTTAATTTTAGCAACTGTGTTATGCTAGAATTAGGTTCCAGATTAGGCAACAAAGCTAATAGACCACATAACATCTACTATGCTAGATTCTTTATATTATTGGCTAACCATGTTGCTGAAGGTTTGGTTATATCCAATGAGAATAATAAACTCAAATGTTGGGCATAAGAGAAAAGGGTCCTTGCAGACCTTTTGAGAATGAACCTCAACAGCCAGGTGCCATTGGTATACTTGCCAATCATGAATGCACCACAGGTAAGTGAGGTAAATGTTTCTATGACTCCTACTATTTCCAACCCCAATGTTTCTTTGCCTTCTAGTGTGGCTATGGAACCTGTGTCTTTGTCCAAACAGGCTCCTACCAAAGCCACCAAATCTAAAGTTTCCAAAGTCAAGTCAAAGAAACCTACCTCTGTTGTTTCTCAAAAAACAACAGTTGTAACAACTACCATAAACCCTGAAGGGAGTGAACAGGGTGTGAGTGGTGAGGGGAGGGGTGAACATCAAAAAGCCCCCCAGGATAAGGTGGGAGAGGTGAGTGGTACCCAAACTAGCCAAGCCACAGTCTCTCAACAGACTGTGGTGGTTCAAAAGGAGTTCAGCACATCCCTAGTTGCATCCTACCAAAAGGATGTAACTATTAAAAATAGTCCCCAACCAGGGACACAGAACAAAAGAGGGAGGGACACTGAAGCTACACATTCACCAATTAAAGCCTTTTCAAGGAAGAAGAAGGCCAAAACCCTAGTTTCCACACAAGGGACACACACAGCACAGATACATCCACCAGTATCTGTGCCTTCTCAAATTCAGCTTGATGTGATTCCAGCAAATGTGGAATCACAGCCTCATTCTCTCAATATCGAAACACACCATTCATCAAGCTCTCCAACACCCTCTCTGGATGTGGACATGATATTCACATCAATTCCTGATTCTCCCTCATTAAAACTCAGGGAGGAACCCCACTCAAAACCTGATGATCATCATCTTTTTGATGATTTGTTGGATCATCAGCCAATTCTTTCAAATGTAGTTGAAGATTCTGTGTTACCTCACTTAAAATCAATCCACACAGATTCAACAATTATGTCACTTTCTATCTCTACATCATTTCCTTCTTCAACGGATATCTCTCATCCGTTGACAAGTGGTTGTTCTTCAACGGATAAGCTTAACAGCAGTTATCCGTTGATACCATCAGTTTCTACTTCAACGGATACTCCCTATCAGAAACAATTCCAACTGTAGAGGACATGGCAACTGTACAATCACTTTTAGGTTTGAGGGAAGGGGGTGATTTTTTGAGTGAGAGGCTGGGTTGCTCCCAGGCAAAAGGAGAGGTTGAGAGTCACCAAATGCATGCTATTTCTTCCAGCATGGCAAAAGTAAGTGAGAGGAGTGCCACCTTAGAAGGTGAAGGTGAGGGTGTGAGGGTATGTGTGAGCCAGGGGGAGCCCCTGATGCAAGAACAGAGAGAAATTGAGAGAAAGGCAGGTACAGAAGCCATAAGGATGGATCCAGCCATTGCTAGTGAGTTAATGAAAGTGGATGATGCAGATAAGGAAAGACAATTTCAGCAACATTACAAAGCTGTCATTGATAACATTTCCTTGGATGCTGACACTTTTACTCACCCTGTTTCAGCCTTTCAATTTTTGGCTGCTCAGGGCAATGTGGAGGCAGAACAGATACTACACATTGTACACACTTCAGAATCTCTTCTCAGAGATAAAGCTGCTGTCAACAGGCTGCCTTCTCAAGCTGGTGAGCCATCTGAAGAATTTGGAGTAAATTCTAATGATGATGACTCTAATTCTTTGAATGAGAGCATGAACTTAGGGGGAGTAGAAGGCCCAAGTTCTGTTCCTGCTCTTCCTGAATGGGCACTGGCCAAATCACCAACACCAGGAGAATTTGGTGTCACTTTGGTCAGACAAGTCATGACAATTCAGAAGGCCTTTCAGGAGACTCAAGATGTTGGTACCAAGGCAATTCTTCAAGCTCATCTGGAATCTCTGCATCTCTTGCAGTTGCAGCATTACCAGCAAAATCTAAGTGTGGATGAGCTCAAGCAGGACATTGCTGATCTGAAATCCTACAATGCTGAGAAATTGGATTCACTTATACCCTATGGTACTATGCAAGATTTGTTGGGGAGACTGAGGAAAGCATCTGATGCTGACAAGAGGCTGGCCAGATTGGAAGATAGGGTTCAAATCATTGAAGACTCTATGGTCACCATTCTTCAGAATCAACAAACTCAAACAAATCTACTCATGCAGCTGGCAAAAGCACAAGGCTTGACCCCTACCCTTGATGATAACAAAAAGGGGGAGAATAAAGGGGAAGGGGAAGGAGAGCCATCTATAACAGTTCAGATTTCTCAAGTGCTAGTTCCTGTCATCACAACTTCTCCACCAATTCAAGTCAAAGGAAAGCTAGATGGAATTGATCTAATCCAGATAGCAGCAGCTGAATTGCAAGTCAAAGAGCAAAGGAAGAAGATTGATGAAAAGATGCAACTAATATTTGGTTCTACAACTTCTCAATCACAATCTGTGAAGCATAGCACAAAAGTGGAATCAATTATTATGGAACTCAAGCCAGTAGGGAGGCATAAGGATGGAGAAACTTCTTCCAAAGATCTGCAACCTATGGTTCTCAAGCCCAACAACAGCTTCAACAAGGACTCTACAAAGAACCCTCTAAGCCTTGCTCAAATGAAAGGAGTGGATTTTCCTCTTCCAAAGCCTGATGAAGACAAGCTTTTGGGTAGAAGTATCATAAAGCTCAAAGAGAACATGGATGAGGCTGTAAGGAGGAACATGGCTGTTATCTTTAGAGAGGGAAAGAGCATCTATGTGATGCAAGGACATCCCAAATTCTCAATAGCCAAAAGGGAAGAAACCAAGAGGTTGAAGGAAGAATCCAAACAGCAAAAGGCTAACAAAAGAGCACAAGCAAAGCTTGAAAAACAGCTAAAGTTAAGTCAGGCTGAAGAACAGAAAGAAATTGAAGACAAAAGTGAAGATAGAGCTATGGGGGACATGGTTGGTACTGAGATGGAGGAAAGAAGTAAGGAAGAATGGCAGAAAGGGAATAAAAAGAAGGTCAATGCAAAGAGAAAGATGGTAGATGAGACTGAAGAAAACCAATCAATATCCAAACCACTACCCTCTATTCCTGAACCCATTGTGCCTGACCCCTTCATAAACATTCATGGTGAACCAATCATTCCTAAGGAGGAACCAATTGATTGGGACACCATCAAATTGCCCACCTTCCTAACCTCTTTTACACCATCAAAGAAGCAGAAAAGAAGAATCAAATCAATACCCTCTAAAGCCTCAATCAAATTCACACAGAAGCCTAAGCCTAAACCTCAAACCTCTAAAGATGATTATGTTCACATCTGTGATATAAAAGAATTTTCAGACATTGAACTCTATCTGGATGAGCTGGAGGATGTAAGGGGAATAGCTGCCTACAGACAGCTACCAGAAAGACTAGTGTTCAAATACAAAGGAGCTGGGGAAAGAACATGGCCTCTTCACAGAATTCTGAATGAAGGCTACTCTACCTTGATTAGAGTCTACTCAGCCATACAAAAGGATTCTGGCTTTACCAGGACTGCCAGGACTGAGATTCTCAACAAGATTGCCAACATAAGGAAAACTTGGAGGGAGCCCAATGCCTTGCCTAGAACTTTACTCATTCAAGAGAGAGGTATTACAATTCACAAATCACCTCATTGGTTGATGGAGTTCAGAGACAACAAAGGAGTCAGAAGATTTTTCAGAATTGAAGATCAGCTAAAGATTGCCAGTAATGAAACTCTCAAGGATATGCAATCTAAGTTAGATATCAATGAAGAAGATGAAGCTGAATTCTACAGACAACTTCAACTTCAAATAGAGGAGAATGACAGGAGGCTAGGAAAGAAAACCAGGGATCAAAGGAAAAGAAAGTAATTTGCTCAGGCTAAAGGAGCACCCTTGGAAACAATGCATTTCTTCAATTTCATCTCAGCATATACACTTTTGTAGCACTTTTGAATTTCTGCTTTGTTACAGTTTATATATTTGTTAAGTGTTTTGTTATCATCAAGCTAAACCCAAATTTATGCCTACAGTTCTAGTAGACATAAATAGGGGGAGATTGTTAGGAATATGTGTATTAGTTTGATGATAAGTTAAGCAAAACACTTAAGTAGAAATCTAGTGTTTGTAGCCTCAACGGATAAGACCATCTTGGCTAGCCGTTGAAGGAGTAGCCTTACTTAGCAATAAGTTTGGTATTGTAGCACATTTTACTCTCTGGTTTCAAGCTGTAATTCTTAGATGTTGTTAGGAAATAATCAGTCATGTTGACTACTAATGGATGTACAAATAGGAGGGCTAATTGTAAATATTTCATGCCTTGTAATTTTGTATAAGTGAAGAAGTGTCAACGGATATTGAAGACCTTCAACGGATAAGAAACAAAGCTTCAACAGATGTCTCTAATGCTTCAACGGATAATATCCATCAACGGATAAGTGCTTCAACGGATAAAGCTTCAACGGATAAAGCCATCAACGGATGAAAGCTTCAACGGATGCTCAGTCTCATAGCAGTTGATAGTGACAGTTAACAAAGCTGACAGAGGCACATGGATTGACAGAGATAACTGGAATGTGGTAGCCTATTTCAGGAACAGCAGAAAAAGCAGCCGTTTTTAGTCTGGTTCAAAATGGAAAGTCAACAAATAATTCCATATTACACTGGATAAAAATGGAATAGAAACAAGTGGAGAACTATTTTCTTATTGTACTTTATCTTTGTCTTTACTTGTAAACTTGGTGATATATAAACCAAGTAGTAGCTAGTAATTAGATGTGAATTTTCCTTGAGCTGTTTAGAAATATCAAGAGAGAAAATCTTCTAGTTTGTACTAGGAGGCAGCTGTGATTTAATTTTGAATCACAGATTTTCTGAAATAACACATCTCTGGTGGAACAACAAATCCACCAGAAAAGTTTTTAAGTTCTTTGTGTTCATTACATTTGTGTCTGAATATATATCTGTCTGCATCAGCTCCAAGCAATTCACACACATTTGATCACTCAAACACTTAGCCTTACAAACTGCTCAAAACTTTAAAAAGTTTTGAGATTTACATTCAACCCCCCTTCTGTAAATCTCATTGTTAGTCCACTGGGAATAACAAAAATAATTCAAACTCTCATTTTTAAAAAGTCTCTAGGATTATTCTAGAGATAACAAAACAAGTTTCACTATCTCATCGTACTCGAATGGCTTTATATAATTATTTAAATGTCAAATAACCTTTATTTATTACTTAATAAATCATTTAAAAATATTTAAAAACTCTCCAGTTACAAATTAGATCGTAAGTTGTCAAATAACATAAACCCACATTTTACCATCAATTACATCTCATATTTATACACTTTTACATATAAATTTCATTTTAGAATTGATTACGCTTATACGAGATATTCAATAATTCAAATAACAATATAACCTTTGCAAATTTGAATCCAAATAACATAAATACACAGAGGACTCTATATATTTCATAACTTAACATAATCTACTTATTTCCTTATTCACAATCTCTTCATTAAATTCACTTATCACATAACGGGTTACGGCCCAACACAACTGACTTGATCACGTTTCCAAATCATAGCTTAGACCCTTTATCGATTCATGAAATTAGAACAAGATATTTATACTTAATCTTTTACTATTTCACAAAAATTGCACATAAGCCAAAGAATTATATAAAATTATATTTTATTTTCATAAACTATATCACATAAATCTTAGTCGTTACAATATTGCTAGATAATGGTGCCAGATTGAGACATTGTATTAGCTTCTAAATTCATGAGACATTTTATTCTATTTTAAATGATAATTTTAACCCACGTTTATTAGTTATTAAAAAGCCGTTAATGAGAATCAAACTTGACTCTACTAATTGATTGTCAACTTCATAATACTGTGCCAGTAAATGAATGAATTAATATTTGAAACTTGATTATTGAACTATTTAATTATTTTTTTTCATAATTTGATGATATAAAATTTTCCTTTCAACTTCAAATGTACAGTATCATACAACACTCCTGTAGCAACTCTCCATTTAATCCATTCTACCTTAATACGATGTGTAACATTCATAGCAATATCCCCATTATTATAAATAATGGAACCCATATACTTAAAACCAGTAGTCAATAGAACGTGATCTTCACCAATACATTGTTATAAATCTCACTAAGAAATATAGCAACATAGAGACAAGTGTATAAAGAATTTAGCAAGTCCAGGCCAAGACCACAGTCAACAAAACAAAGCATGCATGTAAACAAAATCAATAACTGAAATAACGAAGAGAAAAACGAAGATGTACCCGAAACCATAGCTTTCAACAGAGACTGAAAATAATGGTAGTACACAGATACAGAACGTCAAGAAAAGAAGATCACAGCTGAGTCACCAGGCCTTGCTCGAAGCCCTGGCTGCTCTTTAAGAGAATATTGTCCCCTACCTGCTGCATTTGGGATGCGTGCAATATCTCCACCAGGATAAAACAGCTCGGAGTTTATGTTAACAGCAGCAACAAAACCTCCACCTCGACTAGCACCTCAGTCGCCGGAAAAATAACAGCACTTCAGACTTGTGTTTTTGGGAGAGAAATGCAGAGAGGGAGAAGAGAAGAGAATGTTGTGTGATGTGTCTATTACATTCACTTTAGCCTCTATTTATAGGAGAGGAAAAGTGAAACTGCCCACACAATTAATATATGAATTAAACTGCTCCATTAATAAATAAAATCAAAACTGATCAGATTTTGAATTTAAAATGTTTGTAACAGTTTTTTCACTTACACCCACATTATTATCAGATTTATATTTTAATTCAATATATCAGTTACATATCAGATTATATATACATGTCCAGGTTCAATGAATTAGACTAAGCCCACTATCAAAGTGACTTAGCCCAATTCAGTATCGAATCCAGCCCAATAATTAATAATAATAATAATCCAGTCACTGATAAATAAATTTAAATTAAAATTAATTCTCAAATAAATAAAATCCTCGTCCAGGTCGCCTCGCGTACGCGAGACGCCGAGACATTCGCCAAAATCGCCCTTCGACCCGACCCGGCCCGGTGCGTGGCGGCGGCGCGCGCATGAAGTACACAACAACACAATGGACCATCACACACCTTAATAGTTGTATACTACTCATGTGTGTGATACCATATAAAGCACACAATCCCCTTTATTTATTTCAATGTGGGACAAACATTCTAAAAAAAATTCCAAGCTTTTCCAAGCTACTTTCAACTCTTATTTCATATGGATTTCATTAAGAAAATTCTTAAAACCATACATGAAAATTTAAATTCAAATATCATTGAACAATTTCCAATCATTATATTTTAGGATTAACATCAAGAACATAATTAAATTAAACTCTAAAATCCTTATTTCTAACATACATACTATAACATCATACTCATTAGTTATCTCACTAAAATTAGCTCAAAAGTACTCAGTCTTAGAACGATTTATACATAAACCTTTACCCTCTAATAATGCACACCAATACTCTTAGTTTGCATTACCTCGATTCTTGACGTAGTTATCTGCACAATATCATTAGCAAAAAGTATGCACCCAGACATATTAACTTGATATCACGGGTAATCACAACCAAAGTAACTAAAATAACAATAGACTTAACATTGATACCTGATGGAGTCCTATCTCAACCGGAAAATAATTTGTATAATCATAACACATGTTCGTACTCTCGAATGCATATCTTGTATAATGCGTAAATATAAATGAAAAACCCCTTGCGCTTGTAAACAGAGCCAAATAACCTCTTGTGGAACAATGCCATAAGCCTTTTCAAGATTTATAAAATCTTTACGACAGTGGCGAACCTAAGCAAAGAAAATCGACCAGCGCAATTATTTTTTTAAATAATAATATCACTAAATTTGAAGGTTTTTTTAATTTATTGATCGATTTTTCATAAAAAGAAATGGATACAGAAAAAGCTTTCTATTATCTAAAAATTTTAAAATATCTAATGAGCATTTCATCAAACAGGAAGAGTACAAACATCATAACTTTTAACTTCATAAGTATATTATAAGTATATTGCTCGCTTTGTTCTAACAAGAAACATGTTATATACAGGAATTATATGTAGCATACTACCATGTATGAACTAACTACGTAGAAGCACATGCTTGGGATTGTATTACTTGCTCTCCATATTCTTGTTCTAATTAAAAAAAAACATAACACTTCCTAAGCTTGCAAATTATCACCCAGCTGCAATTCTTTTTTTTTTCCAATTTCCGCTCAACGGAGGCTGGGTGCGCTCTCTAGTAGATTCGCCCCTGCTTTACGACGATGTCGATATATTTTCATAAGACCGCGAAAGAGATAAATGGCCTCAATTATTGATCAATCAAGCATGAAACCAAATTCATTCGTTGAAATATCCATTATGATGTTGTTGTCTTTTGGGATATTGGTACATGCAGTTTAGATCGTTTGGTATGTAGTTTGGTATGTTTTGATTTCGTTTTAATTTCAAAAAATTTTATATTATGTGTGTTAAACAATTAGGAAATAAATTATCTAATTGTTTTTAGTATGTTACTCACTCTGTTTTTTATTATTTTATTATATGACGTTTGACTTTTGTGCACACACTTCTAAGTGCTTTGACTGTATAGATAAAATAATATTTTTTAAAATTTTCTTTTTCTAAATTAAAGTTTTAATTATATATTTTTATTCACAAAAAGAAAAAATTAAAAATTATTATTCTAACTATGCGGTCAAAACACTTAAAAGTGTGTGCACAAAAGTCAAATGTCATATAATAAAAAATAGAGGGAGTATTTATTTTTCTTTATCTGCAGTTGGGGGTTTGTACGGATGTATTTTATTTTAATTAATGAAAACTGTTTTTTGTTTGTAAAAAAAAGTTTGAAATAAAAAATATAAAAAATCAGTGAAAGATTAATAAAAAAAGATTAATTATTAATTATTAAATCAAAAACGAAAATACCATCACCAAGCCCAATAAACCCCTCCTCCTCGGTACTACACAATCTCTCAATTTAACACCAAAAACCCTAACCCTAAAAAGCTCAAAATGGAGAAAAATGGAAATCACAGTCTAAGCAAACCTGCAAAAACATTACCTACACACATCATAATTAAAATCCTGTATCGAACTCCGGTTAAATCACTCTTAAGATTCAGGTGCGTTTCCAAGCACTCGTACGTTCTCATTTCTCACCCTAAATTTATTCACAAACACTTTCATTTCAATAAAACACGTAATAATCACATTATTTTTAATTCCGTTGCTCGTAACAACACCGACAATCATATCTGTATGTTAAGTTTCACTAAGCCCCTTGTTTCATTGCTTCGTATCGAAAATGAACGAATTGGTAGTATAGTAAGAGAGTATCCTTATCAAATTACTTTCGATGATTTCTCGAAAGATATGGTGCTTGCTGGTTCGATAAATGGGGTTTTGTGTCTTACCCATGATAAGGAGTTTTTCGGGAGTATGGTAGCGTTTTGGAACCCGGTTGTTGGGTGTTCGAAGTTAATTATGTTGCGTGGACTTAGAACTGGGTATGATCAGTGGGAGGATATGTCGGTGGGGTTTGGGTTTGATGATGTGGCGGATGATTTTAAGATTATTTTGATTATTCCAGTTGTTATTCCGCCCGAGTTTGAGGAAAGGAGGTGGTCTAGGGTTGAGATTTATTCGTTTAAGAGAAGTTATTGGAGAAATGTTGAGGGTGGACAGGGGATTTGTATTCCTTTTTGGCCGAAATTTCCGAATTGCAAGTTTATTGTCAATAATGTTCCGTATTGGGTGGGGTTTGATGCTTATAAGCAAGAGATATTGGGGGCGTTTGATCCTCGTACCGAGGTCTATAAGAAAGTACCGTATCCAGTATTTATCAGGAATGAAGGTACTTATGTGAATCCTGTAAAATATAAGGAGTCGGTTGCTGCCTTGGTTCTGTCTCCTGGTCAGTGTCCAAACTCAATGCTTGCTTTGTACGTGCTGAATGAGAATTCTTCTGATTGGACAAAGATATATATTATTGGGCCATTTTCTTTTAAAAATATGAGTGTTCCTCAATGTTTTAGCACTGGAGAGCTTGTTGTGAAGACAGAGGAAGAGGATGGAGACTTGGACCGGAATCTTTACTATTGTGATCCCAAAACTAATTGTATGTTTCCAGCCAGTGAATTTGACACTCTAACACCACTTTGGTCTCAGTCGTATAGTTATGTAGAGAGTTTAGTTGGCGTCGAGGGAATACAGGTGATTATCAGTCAACAAATGATCTATTCACTAGATTGAAAAGTCTACAAAGTAGCTGGAAGAATACAAGATCAAGGGCCAAGATTAACTGGACAAAGGATGGTCATAAACCTGCAAGATTCTGCACAGATTTTCTAAGCTAGAAATGTAAATAAAAAAGGTTGCTTTAGAAAGTAGTCTAGTACATTTTAGTGCAAGTCTTGTAAACCTGTAATGCTAGTTTATAAAGCATGCACTGGTCTTTAGTTTAGAAGTAACAAAACAGATCAAATTTTCATGTATCCTCTCAAGATAGAAGTTGTGTTCCTATTATCTTAAGAACTTAAAATTTGTAGTAAGATAAACTTAATTAATACAAATTAATGAGTTTTGAAATACTGCGCTTGTTGATTTATTTCTCTAACAAAATATCTCTACAAATATTAAACTAATTTGTTCACACAATATCCAAACAAGTTTAAAAAAAGGCTAAAAATCCAAGAAACGCATTCCCTACCCCCTGTGTTGCATTAAATATCTAACAAGTGGTATCAGAGTAAAATCAACAAATTTAAATTATTAGGGGCTATACACTTTACTTTCTAATAAAATTTGCACAAACTGAAATTTCAAAAATTATACGATCTGTATTCCGTAATATTTGTGACGTCCTCAAACTTGGGGTTATGAATGAGAACCCATAACACTAATAATTAATATAATATAACAGCGGAAATAAATTAAACCCTAAAAGTTACAAGGATCTAAACAGGATAAAGTATGAGACAAAATTACAAATACCATCCAGAAAATAATATTACAACCTTTTTATTAATAAATTCAAAATACGATTCCGACTTGGAATCGCCAGATAACCCAAAAGTATCTGAACTAGCTATTACAATTCCCACCAACTATCATCATTTTCTCACACAACATCTACCTGATCTGGCACCTGAAATCTGACGGTACGAAAAGGACCGTCAGGGACACTCGTACAAGCGGTGCGCCTAAGTCTGGCCATCTTACTTAATTGTCAAGTTTAGATCAACACAAATAAATGAGCGAAAAGGCTCAGAAAATAACTAATGAACAGTTCTAAATATCAAAACAATAACGTCATTCTTATTCTCAATAAAATAGATGGCAGTCTCTTAGCAATATCTAGGAAATGATTTCAAGATAGGGGTTCAAGGCATTTGAGATTCAAGCTCTGTATCATCAATGTTCAAGATCAAATGACAGGGTTCTCAAATGGGTTCTCACATCTTTAAGAAGTTCAATCAATAAAAATCAATTTTAAATCAAAATGTAATGAATAGTGTTTATCACACAATAAATAAAAAAAATCTTTTACTTTCACCTTAATAATATATAACCCTTGATTGGATTATCCATATTTTATTTATAATACGAGTGATCAGCCCGTACTGACCTCCATCCGGTCATTAAGGTACCTATGACATTATTTCAACTTATAATATTGGACTAGCCCTGCTAACCTCTTATGCGGCTGGACTAGGCCCGCTAGCCTCTTATGTTACTATCCAATCTTTAGGAATTCATTGAAAACCTTTATATTGTAAAGCATTGAAGTTTTAAACCAAATTCTTTTTAACATTACCAGTCTTTGAAATAATTTGGACTCTTTCAAGTCGAAAATCATTCTTAGATTCAATTCAAGAATTCAAGAGAAATAAGCAATTGGAAACGAAAGAAACGTAAGTTGGGGAAATGATCAATCATCAAGCATAGGTATTATCAAGGCTATTATCAAGGTAGTTTTAAGGAACGGTACGTTAACAAGGCAAAAGTTTACTATTATAAGGATCTAGGTTAACAAGGTATCGAGTAAGAAAGATTCATCAAGTTAATTAGGATCAAAGGATCGTAAGGATAAAAAGGAATAAGAACAAGGTAAATGTACTTGAAACAAAATGAAGTAATATCATGGTTTATCGACAAGATTCAATAACAGTATTAAGGAGATCCTTTACTTTATCAATGCATATCATAAGCAATTCTCTATAATCAAATCATAATAACATGGTAGAGTTACTTGCTTCACAAAGCTTTCAATTTTCACGGGCTTTGAGTTACTACCACCTAAAACCTCTTTTCCTTTCCTAAATTGAATGCCTTCACTTTCTGAATCTACAATACAAAATGAACCCTAATTAGAAACCTTAACAACTCCCGACGATTCTCAGAACGTCTAACTTTCTACCTCAATCATATTATTTTCTTTTCCTAATACACGTAATAGATAATCATTTCTATATACTTCTTATCCTTGATGAATCAACCACTTTACACATAACAAGCAATCACGTAGTCACATAATCAAACATGATTTATCTATAACCAAATCTCATTAAAAACTTATCGGCTGCATTACTTATACATATCTATAATTTCTATGGAAAATCGGGCATGACCTATTCGTAAATAGGCTATCCCTTTTCTCAACAACAACAATCAACAACAATCCTATCAATTCCTATAATCTCAACACTCCTATTTATACCTTTACCAATCGATCAACCACTTATTCATTCATATTTAAAACACGTAACATGCAACTCAACTTTATACGGTACCAACTAACGACTTAGCATATCGAATCAAAACTATAACACGAGACTCGAATCCTTATTCTCTTTATAACCGAATACAGATCTTAGTGATCAACTTTAACAATAAAAATCACATCTCGTATATGCAAATCTAACTTATCATATATTCATCTCATATATCATAAAATCACATATTTACACCCGAGTTATTTCAAAAACTCGAATCCATCAACCAAATAAAATGATATATGGACTCTTAAATTCTGAAATTATTAACTTAAATGCATTCGACTAATCACATATCAACTTCATAATGATTCGAGCTAACATGTATAAACTCAAATCGAAGAACCAAGTTTAAACATATAATTTGACTTTATAAAATTAAAAAATCGAAACTAATACATCAAGAATTCACACCAACCTGACATGCACAGACTAGTATAGCTTTAATATAGTTTATAGGACTCAGACGAGCATCATACTCCACCGCTGGCTCGCTAGAGCTCATCACCGGCGGCGGCAAGGTCTCGGATATGCCACAAATTGGGTTTTTCTTCGACAAAACCTTGACAATTCATTTGAATGATAGTGCAAACACAATTATCATCACAATCACAATCAAAACCAACAAATTCCACTATGAATTCGGAAAACCCGAATTAAACCCGAATAATGGTTTCGAAAAAACTCAGAGATACACATATGCATCTATATACACACGTAGAGGAAGCAAAACCCAACGCAGGGATGGGTTCAGAATCAAAAATGAAGAAGAATCGAGTGAGGTAGAGAGGAGAGAATGAGAGTATCGAGAGAGAGACGAGAGAGAGATAGCTCGAGATAAAAAGAGAGAGACAACAAGGAAAAGAAAAAGAAAGGGGGGTGGCCTGCTGGGTTTATAAGCCGTGGGGCACTCCCGTAATTTTACAATCATTTTCTTAAAATTCCTTTTTTTTTTATTTTTCAAATAATGTTAAATTCAAATGGGTAAATCAGATAATAAATAGGAAAAAGATATTTTAAATCTGAAACTCATTTTTAAAATAAAGTTTATGAAAATATCTATCCCTTGGTATTTTTAGAATAATATATGAGCGTACAATTTAATTTTCTGCGAATTTCGTAAGATAACTCATAAGATAAAAATAATTTTTAAAAATTCATTTTAAAATGCCCAAACCTTAAAATAATTCAAACTCTTATTTTTAAAAAGTCTTTAGAATTATTCTAGAGATAACAAAACAAGTTTCACTATCTCATCGTACTCGAATGGTTTTATATAATTATTTAAAGGTCAAATAACCTTTATTTATTACTTAATAAATCATTTAAAAATATTTAAAAACTCTCCAGTTACAAATTAGATCGTAAGTTGTCAAATAACATATACTCACATTTTACCATCAATTACATCTCATATTTATACACTTTTACATATAAATTTCATTTTAGAATTGATTATGCTTATACGAGATATTCAATAATTCATATAACAATATAACCTTTGCAAATTTGAATCCAAATAACATAAATACACAGAGGGCTCTATATATTTCATAACTTAACATAATCTACTTATTTCCTTATTCACAATCTCTTCATTAAATTCACTTATCACATAACGGGTTACGGCCCAACACAACTGACTTGATCACGTTTCCAAATCATAACTTAGACCCTTTATCGATTCATGAAATTAGAACAAGATATTTTTACTTACTCTTTTACTATTTCACAAAAATTGCACATAAGCCAAAGAATTATATAAAATTATATTTTATTCTCATAAACTATATCACATAAATCTCAGTCGTTACAATATTGCTAGATAATGGTGCCAGATTGAGACATTGTATTAGCTTCTAAATTTATGAGACATTTTATTCTATTTTAAATGATAATTTTAACCCACGTTTATTAGTTATTAAAAAAGCTGTTAATGAGAATCAAACTTGACTCTGCTAATTGATTGTCAACTTCATAATACTGTGCCAGTAAATGAATGAATTAATATTTGAAACTTGATTATTGAAACTATTTAATTACTTTTTTCATATTTTGATGATATAAAATTTTCCTTTCAACTTCAAATGTACAGTATTATCATACAACACTCCTGTAGCAACTCTCCATTTAATCCAGACTACCTTAATACGATGTGTAACATTCATAGCAATATCCCCATTATTATCAATAATGGAACCCATATACTTAAAACCAGTAGTCAATAGAACGTGATCTTCACCAATACATTGTTGTAAATCTCACTAACAAATATAGCACCATAGAGTCAAGTGTATAAAGAATTTAGCAAGTCCAGGCCAAGACCACAGTCAACAAAACAAAGCATGCATGTAAACAAAATCAGTAACTGAAATAACGAAGAGAAAAACGAAGATGTACCCGAAACCATAGCTTTCAACGGAGACTGAAAATAATGGTAGTAACAGATACAGAACGTCAAGAAAAGAAGATCACAGCTGAGTCACCAGGCCTTGCTCGAAGCCCTGGCTGCTCTTTAAGAGAATATTGTCCCCTACCTGCTGCATTTGGGATGCGTGCAATATCTCCACCAGGATAAAACAGCTCGGAGTTTATGTTAACAGCAGCAACAAAACCTCCACCTCGACTAGCACCTCAGTCGCCGGAAAAATAACAGCACTTCGGACTTGTGTTTTTGGGAGAGAAATGCAGAGAGGGAGAAGAGAAGAGAATGTTGTGTGATGTGTCTATTACATTCACTTTAGCCTCTATTTATAGGAGAGGAAAAGTGAAACTGCCCACACAATTAATATATGAATTAAACTGCTCCATTAATAAATAAAATCAAAACTGATCAGATTTTGAATTTAAAATATTTGTAACAGTTTTTTCACTTAACACCCACATTATTATCAGATTTATATTTTAATTCAATATATCAGTTACAGATCAGATTATATATACATGTCCAGGTTCAATGAATTAGACTAAGCCCACTATCAAAGTGACTTAGCCCAATTCAGTATCGAATCCAGCCCAATAATTAATAATAATAATAATCCAATCACTGATAAATAAATTTAAATTAAAATTAATTCTAAAATAAATAAAATCCTCGTCCAGGTCGCCTCGCGTACGCGAGACGCCGAGACATTCGTCCAAATCGCCCGTCGACCCGACCCGGCCCGGTGCGTGGCGGCGGCGCGCGCGTGAAGCACACAACAACACAATGCAACATCACACACCTTAATAGTTGTATACTACTCATGTGTGTGATACCATATAAAGCACACAATCCCTTTATTTATTTTAATGTGGGACAAACATTCTAAAAAAAATTCCAAGCTTTTCCAAGCTACTTTCAACTCTTATTTCATATGGATTTCATTAAGAAAATTCTTAAAACCATACATGAAAATTTAAATTCAAATATCATTGAACAATTTCCAATCATTAGATTTTAGGATTAACATCAAGAACATAATTAAATTAAACTCTAAAATCCTAATTTTCTAACATACATACTATAACATCATACTCATTAGTTATCTCACTAAAATTAGCTCAAAAGTACTCAGTCTTAGAACGATTTATACATAAACCTTTACCCTCAAATAATGCACACCAATACTCTTAGTTTGCATTACCTCGATTCTTGACGTAGTTATCTGCACAATATCATTAGCAAAAAGTATGCACCCAGACATATTAACTTGATATCACGGGTAATCACAACCAAAGTAACTAAAATAACAATAGACTTAACATTGATACCTGATGGAGTCCTATCTCAACCGGAAAATAATTTGTATAGTCATAACACATGTTCGTACTCTCGAATGCATATCTTGTATAATGCGTAAATATAAATGAAAAACCCCTTGCGCTTGTAAACAGAGCCAAATAACCTCTTGTGGAACAATGCCATAAGCCTTTTCAAGATTTATAAAATCTTTACGACAGTGGCGAACCTAAGCAAAAAAAATCGACCAGCGCAATTATTTTTTTAAATAATAATATCACTAAATTTGAAGGTTTTTTTAATTTATTGATCGATTTTTCACAAAAAGAAATGGATACAGAAAAAGCTTTCTATTATCTAAAAATTTTAAAATATCTAATGAGCATTTCATCAAACAGGAAGAGTACAAACATCATAACTTTTAACTTCATAAGTATATTATAAGTATATTGCTCGCTTTGTTCTAACAAGAAACATGTTATATACAGGAATTATATGTAGCATACTACCATGTATGAACTAACTACGTAGAAGCACATGCTTGGGATTGTATTACTTGCTCTCCATATTCTTGTTCTAATTAAAAAAAAACATAACACTTCCTAAGCTTGCAAATTATCACCCAGCTGCAATTCTTTTTTTTTTCCAATTTCCGCTCAACGGAGGCTGGGTGCGCTCTCTAGTAGATTCGCCCCTGCTTTACGACGATGTCGATATATTTTCATAAGACCGCGAAAGAGATAAATGGCCTCAATTATTGATCAATCAAGTATGAAACCAAATTCATTCGTTGAAATATCCATTATGATGTTGTTGTCTTTTGGGATATTGGTACATGCAGTTTAGATCGTTTGGTATGTAGTTTGGTATGTTTTGATTTCGTTTTAATTTCAAGAATTTTTATATTATGTGTGTTAAACAATTAGGAAACAAATCATCTAATTGTTTTTAGTATGTTACTCACTCTGTTTTTTATTATTTTATTATATGACGTTTGACTTTTGTGCACACACTTCTAAGTGATTTGACTGTATAGATAAAATAATATTTTTTAAAATTTTCTTTTTCTAAATTAAAGTTTTAATTATATATTTTTATTCACAAAAAGAAAAAATTAAAAATTATTATCTTAACTATGCGGTCAAAACACTTAAAAGTGTGTGCACAAAAGTCAAATGTCATATAATAAAAAATAGAGGGAGTATTTATTTTCCAATCTAGCTTTATCTGCAGTTGGGGGTTTGTACGGATGTATTTGATTTTAATTAATGAAAACTGTTTTTTGTTTGTAAAAAAAATGTTTGAAATAAAAAATATAAAAAATCAGTGAAAGATTAATAAAAAAAAGATTAATTATTAATTATTAAATCAAAAACGAAAATACCATCACCAAGCCCAATAAACCCCTCCTCCTCGGTACTACACAATCTCTCAATTTAACACCAAAAACCCTAACCCTAAAAAGCTCAAAATGGAGAAAAATGGAAATCACAGTCTAAGCAAACCTGCAAAAACATTACCTACACACATCATAATTAAAATCCTGTATCGAACTCCGGTTAAATCACTCTTAAGATTCAGGTGCGTTTCCAAGCACTGGTACGTTCTCATTTCTCACCCTAAATTTATTCACAAACACTTTCATTTCAATAAAACGCGTAATAATCACATTATTTTTAATTCCGTTGCTCGTAACAACACCGACAATCATATCTGTATGTTAAGTTTCACTAAGCCCCTTGTTTCGTTGCTTCGTATCGAAAATGAACGAATTGGTAGTATAGTAAGAGAGTATCCTTATCAAATTACTTTCGATGATTTCTCGAAAGATATGGTGCTTGCTGGTTCGATAAATGGGGTTTTGTGTCTTACCCATGATAAGGAGTTTTTCGGGAGTATGGTTGCATTGTGGAACCCGGTTGTTGGGTGTTCCAAGTTAATTATGTTGCGTAGACTTAGAACTGGGTATGATCAGTGGGAGGATATGTCGGTGGGGTTTGGGTTTGATGATGTGGCGGATGATTTTAAGATTATTTTGATTATTCCGGTTGTTATTCCGCCCGAGTTTGAGGAAAGGAGGTGGTCTAGGGTTGAGATTTATTCGTTTAAGAGAAGTTATTGGAGAAATGTTGAGGGTGGACAGGGGATTTGTATTCCTTTTTGGCCGAAATTTCCGAATTGCAAGTTTATTGTCAATAATATTCCGTATTGGGTGGGGTTTGATGCTTATAAGCAAGAGATATTGGGGGCGTTTGATCCTCGTACCGAGGTCTATAAGAAAGTACCGTATCCAGTATTTGTCAGGAATGAAGGTACTTATGTGAATCCTGTGAAATATAAGGAGTCGGTTGCTGCCTTGGTTCTGTCTCCTGGTCAGTGTCCAAACTCAATTCTTGCTTTGTACGTGCTGAATGAGAATTCTTCTGATTGGACAAAGATATATATTATTGGGCCATTTTCTTTTAAAAATATGAGTGTTCCTCAATGTTTTAGCACTGGAGAGCTTGTTGTGAAGACAGGGGAAGAGGATGGAGACTTGGACCGGAATCTTTACTATTGTGATCCCAAAACTAATTGTATGTTTCCAGCCAGTGAATTTGACACTCTAACACCACTTTGGTTTCAGTCGTACAGTTATGTAGAGAGTTTAGTTGGCGTCGAGGGAATACAAGTGATTGGTAATGAGGACAAAGACAAGAAGGTTCAACACAGGAAGAAGACCTGGTATCCCCATTTATGTCCTCTTATTTTCTGCCGTGCTTTAAGATTTTTGTCATGCAATTTATCCGTGCTCATTATCCTGAAATGATACAGTTCATACTTCCTAGTAGGGCAGTTATTTTTGAGTTAGCTTTTCTTAACTAGTCGCTGCAATTGATTTACTTCTTTGCATGTATGATATTTATCGGGTTTGTTTTTAACTTTCAGGACTATATCTTTGCCTGATGATTTTGACGCGGTCTTTGACCTTTAGTGTGGGGCAGGCAGGAAAAATGCTTTAAGAAGACTTATGGAAGGTATATTACTATATTAGTAGTAAAATGCTTGTTCTTAGTGATTTTACTCCATTTAAGCTATACCGTTTGGTGATTGAATCTCGATATCATATTAAACTTGGTATATATGATGGACAAATTTTTAGTGCTGACCGGTGCTGATTTGTATAAGACCACTACTTTCTATCTGTAGCTTAATTCTATTTTTTTTGCCAGGGAGCTTAATTACAATTCCCTGTTTACCTTTGAAACCCCTTTAAATTAGATTCGCCATATGTTTTTTTAAAAATTTAGCATCACCTAATATTCGTGAGGTACCTGAGACTGAGATTTTTTTTGAGCTCCTACTTAAATAGTTTATATACAAGCCATTAGAAGGACATTTGAGCTGTCAGCACTAATATTTTTCCCGTGCAGCATGTAATAAACTTTAAGCACCTTAAAGTTATTGATTGCTCTTAGTCTTGACTATGGTTTCCAACCCTGAAACTGGTGACCATAGAATTGTGAAATTTTTGGTTTATTTTTTGCAGTTGGTCATTCTAAAATGCTAGTAAGGTGTAACTCCGAGCCTAGATTCTTGGGTCAATTCTTTGCAATATGTCTATAGCTGATTTAAGATTCATAAGTAGATATCTATAATAAGATTCATTGGGATATTAAAGTAGTCTTTGCCACTCTATCTTGTCCATTAAACTAAAAGGTTGTGAAGTTTGGGTTAGTCAAGGTGATGGATAAAGTCTGCAGTCATAATACTTAATGAAGGTGATACTGCAATTCTTTTCTTGTTTTTCCAGTGATAAGGGAACCAATAGCCATAATGGACTGGAACTAGGTTCTGGGTAGTTTAATCGATTATTGGTTATAATTAAATGAATAGCAATGATGCACTGTAATTGGGCAGTTTAATTGAACTATTGGCAGCGAGTCAAAAGATTGTGTTTCTTGCCATTTTGGTTTTAAGTTTTTGACAGCACTCCAAGTAGATTTGCCAATAGTAGGATTTAGGAAAATTCTTCTGTTATGACAGACGTAAGGCTTTATATTTGTGTGATTCAGATTTCCGAGTAGGTCTAGAAACAAAATTCGATTGTATGATTATTTAGTTTGTGAAGAACTTGGTACTGATCATATATGTCGGTTAATACTGCTCTCCTGTTTTATTTATGACCAGCATAGACATGACAAAGAAACTTGATGCTTGCTTATATAATATACTAATTGTTATGAACTCTTAGAGCAAGTGTTAGTACCATTAAAAATACAGTAATTTTTTAAATTAAAAAGTGATTTTTAATGTTAAAGTAGAACTTCTGCTCCAATGTATAGTTCTAAAATGACACGAAACATATTTAAATAAATCTATACAACTATATTTTGCTGTATTACTTTAGTTACCCCATTTCCTTTCATTTTTACACTTGCATGCTTATGTGCCAATAATAGCAACATCGTTATTTGGTTTTTTATTTAGCACCAAGCATAGCGTTTTGCTATTTTACATATGTGTTTAACACCCCCATTGAAGTGGAATTTTTTCTTGGGTACTATATTATAAATACAACATCAGTTGGTACGACGCCCATTGGACATGCTCTAATTAGGTAAATGCAGTTTACATCCCTTGACTGACCGAAAGTCACTGTAGTTATACTACTTATAAAATCATCATTTTGCATACTTGTACCCTCTTAAATAACCTGTCTCTCTAGAGGCATTTATGATTTCCTTTAAATTCTTGCATTATGTGCTGCGGATATACATGTCATATATATTTGTGTGGTATTAGTAAATGATACATGGTGGACTTTTTTCCCGAAGTGGCTTCCCATCGTAATGTTTATACAATTGACTGACTTATTTGGATGGCTGTAATATTGATCAAATTTTTTATTATTTCCAGGTGTGAGTATCTATATGAAGGTTTTTAATTGGTACTGCATTTTTATGAAGTCTGATATGAGATGGATATGGCTGAATTGAAGAAGGCATTATATAGGTCATGGAAGCATTTGTACTCTAAAATGCTTTCTTTGTTATGTTTTTAGGAATGTATACTGCATGTGATGCTAAAGTTAAAATATTCAATGTAGGAAGAAAACGTTAAACTATATTAGGGGCTTTTGTTGGGTAAAGTTAAAATATTATTGTCTCTTGCTAGTTCTCTTGCCAAAATTTGAATTATATACTGGAGACGTAACCTATTATATATACGGTAGATAGATTCATATCCTTTGTGTGGATTGAGTTGGTTTTTTTATCTGGTATTGTATTTGCTTTTATCTGTGAAGTAGTATTCTAAAAATTCCCTATTTTTTTAAAAAAATCTCCTATTAATCCTTAAAAAATATTTGGCCGATTTAATTTTTGAAATCTGATCAATATTTATAAATTATTTTTGTATTATATATTGTATAATAAATAAGGTAAATATATTAAATATTATTAAAATATTTAAATATATTTGCTGATTAATTTCTAATCGGTACCTAAACTGATTAATACCGATTACTGATTTTTACAATTGAATTATACCGGGCCATACTTTTTGCAAGCTTTTTATTTTAATTCAAGGTGCAAGTACACATTTGTTTATTTTTACCTTTTTAGTTGCCCCGTCTCTCTCAGTAGAGCTCCCTCTAATTTTTTACTTCAAATCTGATTTTTTTATAGATAGAGATTTGCAATGTTAGAGCAAGTCCAACTGTGATCTAATAATTTCCTTATAAATATTATAAAATATTAATTTTTAGTGATTTAAGACTTGATTTTGAATTTCAATTCCAACAATGATCCTTATCTTCCTTCCTTATTATTATTATATTAATAAATTTGAAAAGATATGGACAAAAAGTAGAATAAAGAGAGAGATAAATGTAAAAAAAAAGAGAAATGATTTTTTTATTGTAAAAATATTTTATTGTAAAAATGTTATAAGAGAGTACTAGAAGTTACTTAAAGATAAAGAATATACAAGTTGTAGTGCCATTTTTTTGTCAAAATCCTTAAAATTGAACTTAGCTTTTGAGTGATAGATCTGGTCCCATCTAGTGGCAACTGTTGCGTGGAGCATGATTTGAATTTTCTATATAAATGGAAGTTAAACAGAGGAGCTGCTTGATCACTTGTGCAGCAGATTTCGAATTGCTCCACGGGGAGACTACTATACGTAAAAATGAAAAGAAAAAAAAAGAAATAGATGAGACCACAATTCAAAAAGACGCTTGAAAGTTGGAACACTAGATGAGATGATTCGAAGTGTAACAATAAATAGGATGTGTCGTGTCTATCGATATATGTTGCATTGTAGCTGTCCGCAGGATGTGATGTACGTTCCGACTGATTCTGTAGGATGTCTGAAAGTGTTGACACTCGTTTTAAATGTACGAAACTGTAAACACTGCAATGTCATATGACAATCCTGCTAAAATTGTCTTGCCATTTTTTTCCAAATTGGAGTGCTAGCTTTATATGCACGGATAGAACAGAGCATACGATAACAAAAGAAGTTACCTGTTCTTTTATAATTGAGTAGTGGTAGAGCTTCCACATTTATCTACCAGAAAACTAGCAATATTACCGGAGTTTTTCTGAAATCAAGTCAGTTTTCAATACAAAATTGAAAAGTAAATTGGAGAATACTACAAAATACACCTCTTTGTATTTTGAAAAATACCCTTCATTTCACATGCATGTGTAACGGATCTGAATATTATGTTTACATAAACTAGCCTCCGTCCCGCATCCAACCAAATGTCAATGTATAATTTCTATTACGGGAGTATAAAACACTTAAATGTGGTTTCGTTGATAATTGCACCAACTATAAACTAATGTGTGAGAATCAATTTGGACAGTTGATGATGGAAATGTCAAATTCAATACAGTTTTCATCAAAATGGATGTTTGAAGCCTTTGACAAGGAGTTGGATGTGATAATTATGTAGCAGAAATTAGTCATGTCGTGTACACGAGGAAAAAAAAGTTCATCACACAAATACTACACGTGGTTTATAAACTTGATCCTATTCTTGGGCAAAATTAGTCATCCGAATCTTCCATGTCTTACAATATATACTGTATGATTAGTAGGGGTGTATGCGGATCGGGAGGGGCAGGTTTTAGCCATTTTAATAACCCAATTCATTTGAATCGGCTAGAAAACTTAGCCTATCAGAGGTAAAAGTATATCTACGTGTGAGGATTTAAATTTCCGTAGCCGACAAAATAATAATGTACTAAAGTAGAAGACAAAAAAATAGATGCTTACGGTTTAGAAGCAGCATACGTTTGCATAAAAGATAATAACAATCCGGTGGCTAGACCAACCAGTCATATGACACAAGTGTAATCTTTTGTCCCAGTTTCCTCAGCTGCTAGCTAGTAGCAAGTGAGTAATTATCCCATGGTAAGTATACCTTTCACATAATCATGTCTCTGACAATTCTGTTTTAGTTTGAGTCTCATCTGCTTTCTTGTGATTTTATACTGAATGCATGCCAGTTCAAATGCACGTATCAGATGTAGAAATTTAAAGAACCGTCAAAGTCTAGCTTGTGAGACGAATAGGGTGTACGACATGGCAGCAGCACCACCACCTTGTAATTCGAATGCTCATCAGCTTCAAAGCATGTTACGAGCTGCAGTACAGGCGGTTCACTGGACTTACAGCCTTTTCTGGCACTTGTGTCCTCAACAACGGTACTTATAAGTTGTAACTCCTAACTTTAGGTGTGTGTGTGAATTGTGTGTGCTTAAGTGTTTATGAATGAATGTAGGGTGTTAGTATGGGGAGATGGTTATTACAATGGTGCAATAAAGACAAGGAAGACAGTAAACTTAGTGGAAGATAGTACAGAAGAGGCTTCACTTGAGAGAAGTCAGCAACTGAGAGAGCTTTATGACTCTCTATCCACCGGAGATTTGAACCACCCTACCAGGCGTCCTGCAGCTCTGTCCCCGGAGGACTTGACTGAATCTGAGTGGTTCTATCTTTTGTGTGTCTCTTTCTCTTTTCCTCTCGGAGTAGGGTACGTTCATCTTTACTCATTCACGCATATTATTTTTAATACATATTTACGAGTTAAACTCTCCAAAATACTTAACATTGAAAACTTGTTTGCATCATATAATTCTTTCACATTGTTCCACAAAATTAGAAATTTTCTTCCTTTTTCCATCTGCATCATCTCCTTCCTATCTCTAACATCTGAATATATTGAAAGGCTTTTCATATCTTTCTACATTTTGACTCATAAATCATTACACGGAATAGTCCCCATCACCAAATTATCGGAGAGCGGAGACAAAACAAAACACTCAAGTTCTCTGTATTTTTTCTTGATAATGAAAGGATGTGTTTGATTGGTCACAGACTCACCGTAGCAGATATAGATTTTAGATATAATTTCCTTGCAAGGATAATGTGTTAAGTGCGTACTTACTCTTAAATTATTTTTAAATTAACACATCTAAACATAAAATTACTTTGATTTTGATTTCACAATGTATTAGGTAGATTGACAAATATCCAAGTAAAATAAACTAGTTGGTATAATCGTGGTATAGGTTACCTGGTAAGGCCTATGTGAAGCGACGACACCTGTGGCTTAAGGGTGCGAATGAGGCCTCCAGTAAACTCTTCATCAGAGCTATTCTTGCTAAGGTAACTAATGTATACCACAACTTATTAAATTATTTCTAATAGGTAACGCTGATAAATCATTGAAGATTCACTTATCAGATCTTATTTCTTTCTGCCTTCTGCACATGATTTTGTCTGGATGTTTTCACTAGAGTGCTGGAGTTCAGGTAAAATTATTTATTTACCGTCAAGTTCATTTAGTTTAATTATTTCCATTTCCTCCACATATTATAGAATTAATAGCGGCATGTTGTTTCTATAAATGCGTGTTTGTTGTTGTATATATGTTTTGTGTTTAAAAACAAAGCTATGACAAATGTGCAGACTGTGGTATGCATTCCTCTCCTTGATGGTGTAGTTGAGCTCGGAACGACCGACAAGGTTAATTATAGATAAAACATTATTTTCAAAAAACAAAAGGTTTTCTGTGCGTGCGTGTGAGTGAAGATATTGAATTCAGAAGAATTTGTGAATGCAGGTCCAAGAGAAGACAGAGTTGATCCAACAAGTGAAAAACATTTTTATCAACTGCAATAATCTGGTAATTCAGCCACCTAATCCAGCTCTTTCGGAGCACTCCACTTCAAATCTAGACTCTCCTTCAAGGCTCGTTCAAATGGAAGACGATGATGATATAAACGACGATGATAATGATGATGAAGACGATGCAGAAGAAGAAGAGGACGAAGAATGTGATGGAGTTGATATCGAGGCTGAAACGGGTCGGACGCTTACTCCTTTTGTTTCAGTAGATCCACACAGAGTGGTTGGTAATATAGAAGGTGAGAGTGGTCAGGTAATATTGCATACTAGGAATAATAGTATTTGTCTCGGGTCACCCGAGAATGGTTCAAATAATCTGGATTCCGATTTTGACTTGCTTAAGGTTAGCGAACCTGTGATCCCAGTTGACCCATATGGAACCGGGTCAGAGTGGACTCATGCACCACTGACAGCGACAGGTACTTCGTTCCCCTGTCAAAAATAGATAAGAAGATCAAATGCAATAAGTATAAGACATGTTAAGCGATGATATCAAATTCTAAAGTTTTTTAAAGAAACAATTAACTCATACACCTCGGTTTACCTCCATCCCTGCTTTTAACAATGTAGTATACTCATCTGAAAATGTCTAATCTCATTATTGCATGACAAAATGATATTTATGGTTGAATTTTATTTATAAAAAATTAGCTTTTAGGTTGTTCTTAAGAATTTTATTTCTTGTTCTGATTACACAGGAGCCTTTCCACCTGAGGAACACGAAGAAGACATCCATTATTCTCAAACAGTCAATACCATCCTTCACCACCGCCAATTCTCAGGCCAGAGTTCTGACACTTCCGCCGCAATGTATTATTCTATCCATTCCCCCCAATCTTCATTCAGTATCTGCACACCTGCTGCCACATCCAGGTCCCACTGCAAGTCCAGAAAAACCTCCCAATCTCTCCTCAAGTATATGCTCTTTACTGTCCCCTACCTCCACTCCAAATCTCTTGACGACACTGCTATTGAGTCTGTCATGTCGCAGCTTAAAAAATCTGCCTCACAGGAAGAACTCAGTGCGAACCATGTGCTCGCAGAGCGTCGCCGCAGAGAAAAACTAAACGAGAGGTTTATAATATTAAGATCATTAGTACCCTTTGTTACCAAAATGGACAAGGCGTCTATTTTAGGCGATACAATAGAGTACGTGAAGCAGCTTCGGAAAAAGGTACATGATCTCGAAGCACGTGAACGTTATATGAATGAAGGTAGTGATTGTGTTGATCAGCGACAAGAAAATCATGTGGACTCCCGTAGAGATAAAAGGAAGATGAGGGTGGTGGAGCGGGGAGGTCGGAGAATGGTTAAAGCAGCGGAGATGCAGCAGGAAACGACGATGGAAGTGTCGATAATAGAGAATGATGGGCTGGTGGAGGTCAAGTGTCCTTACAAGGAAGGATTGTTATTAGATATGATGATGAAGCTGAGGGAGTTTCGGATGGAGATCACAGCTGCTCATTCCTCTTCTTCGAGTGATGGTGGATTTGTAGCTGAGCTCAGGGCTAAGGTAATCCTCATCTTTCAAGTTCTCTTCGGGAAAAGAAATGCATATTTAATTGCAGTTGATCTGAACTTAGAGAATATGCATCACAATTTTTCTGTCAATATACATAAAAATCAGACATTGGTGTAATTTGCTTAACTTGTACAAACAGGTGAAGGAGAACGTTAATGGGAAGAAGGCAAGCATAACGGAAGTAAAGAAGGCGATAAAGACTATCATTCCACAGCACCCTTAAACGAAGATAAGCAAAACATGGAGGAAAAAGTCCCTGCAGAGCTACACATTTAGTTGATGAGGTAAAACTAGGTAAACTCGAGGCTTTCCCAGCTTAACTCGCAGAACTTTATAAGACCAAGCTTGTTAATACATTATAAAAGTGAGGCTTAGCTCGCAGAACTTTATAAGAGCATAACCTCGTGAGAATAGCAAAAGCTACGTTTGGCAATAATATTATATTACTAATAAATAAATAAATGATTTAAATCTTCGCAATTTGCATATATAATTTGCATGATGTATTTATATATATCATGCAATGAGATATATTAACATGACATAGAAAGAAAGGCATGCCTGATAAAAACGTATTAATATCACCAAAATCAGAGTTACGCTGTTTTGCAGACATGAAGATTGCTTTTTTATCATGAAGCAATCGAGCAGTTACCATATTTTGTATTGTTTTCTATTAATAATATGCAGCACCTTAATGAAAACGGATACATATTAGCAAATACGGGAGTGTCTTTTAAACAACGGCAGAATCTGTTATGCAAAATTCGAAATTCACAGAACACTGTATGTAACAAAATCATTTCAATTTCGACCACAGCAGATTCTATTATGCATATTTCAAAAATTTAGAACAGCACTACACGATATCAACTGTTAATGTACATCAAAACTGTAGACATCATGAACAATCTTTCTAAGCATTCAGATTCCGGAATATCCAGCTGACTTTTTCTACCTCCAAAAACGTGTCTTCTATTTCTAAAGTAATGGTTAATTTTATATGCAAGACAACTGCCAAACTGATTAATTGCTATAATTCATAAAAATAAATCCTCAAAACAGCATGTCAGTATTGCCACTGCCCATCTTCTCCAAGTCTTCTTGTGACAACAGGGTCTTCTTACCACCACCGCCAGTCTTATCGTATGGTTGGGCCATTTTGCGCAAGAACTGCACCCGTCATAATAAACCATTAGTACATGTTAAGCTGATATCGCATTGTTGATGAATACAATTATCTCATAAAAGATTAGAAACAGTCAGTAACAGATAGTGACTTTTGCCTTCTACTTCTAAAAAGGGAAGCACATTTCCTTATGGCTACTGTATATGTTCGCTTATGTTAGTTCTTTCTAAAAGAGAAGAGTGAATGCTAACGAGTGCCCTCCTAAAGGGGCACATTCCTTTTAATTATGCCTAACATATATGTTCTAAAGTACTCGTCCCACAATTTTTCTCACTTTGACTTTTGCACGTATATTAAGACGTTTTACAATTATACTAGCACACAATATTTTTGATTTTTTTATAAGATGTTCAAGTCTTGAAATCATCTACAAGGAAAAAGGGAAAATTTCAAAATTATTACGTGCAAGTATATTTTTAATACGTCTTAACATGCAGGGAGAAATCGACAGGACGGAAAAATTATGGGACAAAGGAAGTCTCATTTATATTCTTTATGTTGTGCAAACATTTTACTTTTTTCACACAGGTCTCAGTAAGAAAATATCTGTAGAGATCGATAGTGAAGAATTTTGTTTTCAATTACTTTAAATAGAAAAAGAAGTAAATATAAAATGACGTACATCTATATACATTCAAATGAAATAGAAGATTGACATACATCTTTTGCTATATGCACCGCCATGTCGGTACTCAAATTTAGGTGTGCTTCACGTAAATGTGTCAATATCCATCCTGGCAACTTCGAGCGCTTGTCATGACGGGTGTACCTACAAAGTAATTCCATAGATAATTGACCCTCAGGTGTGAATGTGGTCTACTCTACACTATAATAGTTGGTAACATGAATCCTACTTCCATCTCTTGAAATTCCATGAGAACAAAATATATATATATATATATATATATATATTATTCAATACGAGGTTCTCAACCTCCTCTTCTTTCTTTAGCTAATGTCCCCAAACTCCTTATTCCAAACGAAGCATAAATGCATTGCCTTGTGGGAAGAAAATTTACCCAAGAAATAAAAACTCTAGCTGTCTGGCACTCACTCTCACATGCGTCCATATTTCAAACTCTTAAACAGAAATTAACATGAAAAATGCCTCAACTAATATGAAAATATGTACATAAGGTAAGTAGGACAATTCACATTGAATTTGCCTCAACTGTAATGGACTTGGGATTTGATAAAAAATTAGTAAAACATATAATCGTTGGTTATATTTTCAAAAAAAAAATAGTATTCAGCTAATTATGGGAGAAGCAAAGCTTTGGGATCACACATTAACAGGATGTAGAAAAACTGTAAATTTAACCTTTTGTCTGCAAATATCATCATTCCATAATCTGCTTTTGAACGAATGACACGCCCCACACATTGAGCAGCCTGCCTCTGCAATGTGTGCCAAGGAATGGTCAATGACTACATAGTAGTTAATCTCAAACAACCATACATTTAACAGATTAAAATGTAGAATTAAATCAGATAAATACCAAGGCATCAAAAGTCAAGAAATCGCCTTCTTTTATTTGGAAGGTCTCCCTTAAATACTCCAACCGTGCAAGTAATATTCTGTACAATCAAATTAAGAGATAAACACATGTACTGAATAAAGAAAATGGTAAAAGATTCTACCTACAAGGTTAGATGAATTACCTATGTTACCACCTTAAAAACCATCATTGCAACAAAATTTTCACTGATCCAACCATACAGTCAAAAGATCATGCAGAACTACGTAAATACACAACAAATTTTATGATGTTCTCTTAAAAGTATAACTTTTTAACGCTATAAATTATATTTCCTCTTTGCTATATGTCCAAAGGCTTAGATATATAATACTTATATTATATGGTTATAAATTACACCATACAATGTCAATTTTTCTTATAATTTGTATGTTCGTTTTTCTTTTCTTTGCATGATAGTTTTATTCATATGATTAGATCGATATTTAAAAAATTGTATATTAAAGTTCTAGGGTAGGTAGGTTATCTACCACGACAAGTAGATTGTTTTTTCCTCTAGAAAAAGATAATAATTAACATCCATCTTCCATGACCCATGTATAAATTAACAACCTCTGGAATTTAAGCCATGTCAGACATATTATGACTACATTAATTAGTTCCACATACTCAACATCCAGAAATTATAGATATAATCGATGGACAACAGTAAATCATTGTAATTGATATAATTTAAACAATTTCACATCTAAATAAAGAGATAACCTGCTTAAAGTGTACTGGAAAGGAACACCAAACATAATAACAAGTCTGCCATAATGTCTATCGAAGTCTATGCCTTCTGCTACCTTTCCCCTGTAAAAACACAGATACTCTCAGCAACATCATGATAATATTGATCTTATTTTAAAACTTCTGTCTCTTAGATACACAACACAACTCAATGTCCCCACAATCACTTTTCTTAATCAACGGGTAACTTGCATAGTTAATATATTATATCACTATGATTATATATTATAATTTATAACATCTACCTATCCCAAAGTTTAAAATTCCATTCCCTCTAAATTCATTCATCCCAACCAAATACAACACTTGGTTCTAAAGTTATCCAATAAAATAAATTTAAATGACTTCCTTATTCTTTCACGTGGGATTAATACCTATTACCTAGGAGAGAGGACGGTATCCCCAAAAATTAACTAAAATTTTACTACGAAAATCCATGGGGTTAATTTCATTGATAAGGTGATAACAAACTGAGTACATTCCAGATATTCCGAAATATTACAGTCCTCGGAAATAAACATAGCCTGCATAAGGATAAAATTTAACTGCAAGCAAGCGACAGAAAAATATAAATGAAAACAAAAAAGAAAAACAAAACAACAAAGATAAGTGTGATAACTACAGCATTATTCTTGAACAAAATAGAAAGGCATAATACAAAACTTCTATAATATTACTCTTTAGTATTCCTAGATTATTGCCAACTAATTCAGGCTTTACAAACAATCCGCAGAATAAATTATACAGTAAAACATAATTCACGTATGAACGAGTATGTTAAGATGAAATTAGTATGCAATCAGTGGAGTGTACCTGGCCACAGAGAAGAAGACAGCACCTCTTCCACAATCACAAGCCCTCCGATAATTGTCCAGGGCCAAAGTAGTTTCAACAACATCCTGTGTCTCAATGAACACAAGCTTATGTTGCATTATCTCCTGCGGCACATACCCTCAGGTAAAGAAAACATTTTGCGAAAAATAGGAGTAAAAAGTGCAAATTGGGGATTCAAATCAATAGATAAGTCTAATTCACCTTCAGAATTCCCAATTCATTCCAACTATTTACTATGCCATCCATATATGAGTAACTTACGAAGAAACACACAACTCCATCTGGAACAACGGACACCATCTCTAACAAAAGCCTCCCATAATTTCTTTCAACACCAGGATCACTTCGCAGATCAAATTTTGTGCTAACAGGAAGTTGATCGCTGAAACAAATAAAAAGTACTACTAAATAAAAGGCTAAACCATTGGCAATAGGAACCTTTTCAAAACTCTACAAGAGGCTTATCTACAATGATAATCATGAATGCCGGTAAATAGCAGGATCGAATGGGAACTATGGTCCAATTTTAAAAAGCTTGTATAACTAAAGCGCTGAGAATGACAAAGATTCAAGTTACCAAACAATCTGATTTCTTTCTTTGAGTTCAACAACCACAGTAGAGACTGTTAGATAATAAAGAGAACAATAGGCATAAACACGTGTGACGAAATGCACAACTAAATTGTAAGCCACAGTATCAGCATTTTACCTTCCACGACTAATAACCATTGGGCAAATACAATCCCTTGTCAACGACATTGTAAAGCTTCGACTAACAACAGGATTGAAATTGAGAAGACGGGGGTATAGATCGATTGGGCTCAGTGTTCCAGAAGTGATGACAACTGATTGGAATCGTTCAAAGACAGGCTTAATTGCAAGTGAAGCATCATGACAGCTAAGCTGGATTGATAGTGTAAACAGTCGGCATTAATCAGAATTAAGACAAAAAAGTAAAAAACACCATCAAAACATAGTAACTCCCACAACTTTTGAGTATATTGTGTATGCACGGAATTAATCAGAAAGAAAGTACTCACGGAAAAGTGTTATAGATATCCTTCAGAAATTGTGCACTGATGCAAATTCTTTTAAAAGAATAATGGAGAACATCAAGCCTACTAGTTGTACTACTTATAGTTTACAAGTGATAGCTCTGATCATAAAACAGAAACTAACATGTTACTTATTACTAATAGATACTTAAAACAACCAGTTGGAGACATATATTAAGACCATTTTTTATTCATGACTGAAATGAGCCGATGTGGAGCATGAACTCTAATTGTCAAACATCAAGATGAACTCAGATTTTAAATAACTGCAAACCTGCAACACAGGATCAGGAATGTGTGGCATTCTTTCATCAAAAGGTTCAATGATGATTGAAAACCCCCGAGTGTATGTCCCTACAAGCGTTGCAAAGTCACAAATTGTTTGAATATGTAGGAATTCCTCTGTGTCAGTTATCATCAGTGTCATCATCAGAGACTGGAGTCGATCATAACAAAACTGCAACATTTTCTTGTCAATCCCAACCTGGGCAGTTATAGATCCAACAAAAGTAACAGGTCCCTCCTTCACTACATTCTCAGTTTCTAATCTCCCTTTAAGATATTGAACTAATCTGCGTAATACAGACAAGAAATGCTCTGCCCGCCGTATATTCCCAGGCACTGCTTCCTTCAAAATATCATCAGGCAATATAGGATTTGCAAGCCAGTTATCCGTGACTAGACAAGAGCACAAAATAGATGAATGGTAAATACGAATATCAGTTCGCTAAAAAATTAGTAATTTACGCATATACATACCAGCTAGATTTCCTCGCTGTGCCAAACCATCAACAAGGCGATTGTATTCAGAGCGTAATCTACCAGCATCACTTTCCTTCAACCTTCCTACCATAGTACAATGGCAGTATAAGTTAATGTATCACACACAAACACACACACAAGTAGCACCACAAGAAAGTTTCAAATCTGATGTCTATCAGTAACTCAGTTTTAACATATAGAAACTAATCTGATCAAGAATATAGAGAAAATTACATGTGGCAAATTTACAAAATAAAAAAAAAAAAGAAAAAGAAAAAAGAATCCCCTATGTTTCTTCAGGTAATTGTCACCAAACATTATAGATAAGAGATTTTGACTTTCTGTATCTGGAATCACCAACTAAAACCATCTTGGAGAGGGGGTATCTGTAGTAAAATATGGGATGCATACCTATCAATCTCCTGAGACATCTTACTGAGATTCCTAGTAGCACCTTCAAGTGTCTGCCTCCTCACACTTACACTAAGGGCCTCGATACAAACATTATCGATATTGTGAGCCTCATCAAACACTACAACGCACTCTTTTTCCATCTCTTTTGATATAATGCCCGCAACCTTGGGATCAAGCAAGTACTGGTAGCTATAAACCACTACATTGGCAAATTTTACCAAATGGCGAGCTAAAAAGTATGGGCACCATCCTTTCTCTTTCCCTAATAGCCTCATGTCCTGAAAGATCAACACTTGTAATCTCCAGATGATTTTAGAATTAAAAAAAAAAAAGTGAATTCTTGTTTCAAAATGGTTTTGTATGATTTGTCATCGTTTTAAAACTTATGCATGCAATCACATAATTATCTGCAATGCAGCACACGAAATCCACTAAAATACATCAGACAACAAAAAATGATCGGCTTCTTATAATTTATAAATAAGCATGGAGTGCAAACATGAGGATTCTTGAATTTACTGCATATAAAAATGATTCTTATATTTTCACATCAACTTGTAGAGTTCTATGCAATAATGATGCTACTAGCAGCTAGCTTAGTAGAAAAAAAATAACCGTGGAAACATTCAATATAGTATAGTGCAACTTAATCAACAGCTGAGCTGTTAGGTTACATGATGTCCTCCAACAGAACGCAATACATTTATATTGAATCTCTATAGGCCTAGCTAGATAAATACTTGAAGAGAGCTATCCATTATTGTACAACTGATCTCTCTTCAGTCTAAGTTTAAATTAGCATCTTGAAACTTTTCCATAGTTGTTTAAACAAAAATTGAAAAATATACCGCCAATTAAAAATATAATATATCAACAATACAACGGAACACCAAATAGGCAAATACGATTCTGTAGACTAATAGCTACTCTTGCATCACAAGTTTGAGCACTTTAAACCTCGAACTAAACTACATGACATTAGCATTCCTAAAAGAACATAAAATTGTGATCATAGATTAACCAAATCGTTACAAAGCACATTAATTCAATTACTTAAATTGCCATTATTTAATTACTTCTACACTGCACCAAAATCATCAAACATTTTACAAAATCAACAATTACTGTAATATCATTCCATGCACTACGAAAACAAAGCTACTAGTACTACAAGTTACGCAACACAACTTTAGCACCTTTTAAAACTTAAACTAAATTACACAATATTTAACATTCCTAAAAAATATCGTAAAGTAATTACTTCTACTATTCTACACTAAACCAAAAAAATAACCATTCCACAATATCAATAAATCAAAAACGAGACCTGCAATGTATAGACACCGGAAGGCAACAACAACCCCTCCCCTTGCCGATCATAATTCTCTAAAAAACTACAAGTCTCGATATTATTTTCCACTGCCTTCTCCCTGACCCAACTAGCAGTCAGTTTCCTACACCCGGCATCAACCGAATCCCTATTCTCCGCACTCAAAACCTTCTCATTCACACACAAATTCTTCCGAGACGACAAGCCAATCGCGAGAATATTGGCAGACTTCCCCAAACACTCAACCTGATACTTATGCAACAACTTCAATTCAGCTAGGGTTTTCTCCATCTCGTGAACAGTGCGAGTACAGTAAACCAATTTAATTGGATTAAAAGGTTTAGAGAGAGAGTAACTGGTGATGAGAGAGAGTAAGGCGATTGTCTTGCCAGTGCCGGTGGGCATTTCGAGGAGAGAGTGGCCTTTTGCGTCGAGAGAGCGTTTGAGTTCGAGCATATAGTGGTATTGTTCAGGGTAGATGTTGTCGTATGGGAAGTATACGGTTACGTCTTCAAGTTCGAACTTCATTGTTTGTTGAATTTGTTTGTGATTTTTGGGAAAGTTTTGTGTGTCGCCGGAGAGAGATCGAGATTTTGGGTTTCGGCGAGATGAAGGAGAGGGATGTTATTTTAAAGAATTTAAGATAGGTTAAACAATTATTTGGTTACTAAACTTTTTTTTTGGTGAAGATTTGGTCATAAACTTTGAAACAACGTACAGATCAGACCCTCAATAAAAATTGAATAATTGATAATAATTCATAAATTTTTTTAAAAAACTGATTTTAATTGTTGGCGAATTTGGACGAAATTGATAAAAAAAATTATAATCTTGATAATTTTATGAATTTTTTTAAAAATTATTAAAAATATCATGTATCCTGGTGAGATTTCAAACAATTAAAAATGTACTAGCAATTTCATCAAACTTCGCCAATTTTTCAAATGAAACAAAAAACATGAAATTTTGAATACAATCGAGTTTTTAAAATCTAAATTGAATACCCCAAGATTTTGATTAATTTTTATATTTAGATTGAAAACACTTAGATTTCAATGGATTTTTTACAATTCAAATTGAATATCTTCATAGTTTAAATGAATTTTCAAAATCTAAATTGAATAACCAGAAAATTTGAAAATCTTTTAAAATCTTAATTGAATTAAGTTTGTGTTATTCTCTGACAATACAACAACATATTTACAGAAAGGGAGTTAAATGAAATTCTGATTTTTTTTTGCTTTTCTGAAAAATCAATTCTTAAATATACAACTGTGTTTTGAATATGCATGAGTGCACATATAACTTGAAAAGTATTCAAATAACACAAAATAAATAAACACAAGTTTAAAAACTTTCTGATGAATTTGTTTTTCCACTATATATTGAAGAAAACTCTGTGATGCAAAATGCACACAACTTACAAGTAAATCTTACAACTTAGAACTTGAGAGTACTAAAGATACAACATGCTTTCTACTTGTTGGTTAAGTTCTAAGTTACTTGCTACACTTGGTTTTTATATCACCAAGTTACATGTGCAGTAAGACAAATATTATTCCTATCAACTAGGTCCAAACACATGCTTCTTCATTTCTTTGTCCAATACAATCCAAGTTAGATACGGCATCTTTGAACGAGCTTGTCTTGCATGGAAATGTAAATGCTTTATTTTCTTCTAACACCTCCAATCAGGCTGCCACATTTATTTTATGCACCATCAACCCATGTGACTTTGTCAGCTTTTGTCAAGTCCCTTTCAACTGCTATCTTGTTGATTATCCGTTGAGGCTTCAGAGGTGTTTTCTGTTGATACTATATTGGTGTCATCCGTTGAAGTTTTTTTGATAACATCCGTTGACAGCTTTAGTTAATATCCGTTGAATGATTGACTTATCCGTTGAAGGCATACTCAGTTATCTGTTGAAACTTGTAGAGTCATCCGTTGAAGTTTTGTAAATTAGCAGTTGAAGTTGTTTCCATAGCAGTTGATATTCTTTCACTGATACAAAATTACAAGTCATTTAATATTTATAATTAACCCACCTATTTTGTATATCTTGTCAGTAGTCAACATGACTTAGAAACTACTAAAACTCTCAAACCCCTTAGTTAAGCTACTCCTTCAACGAATAAATAACTGTGATTATCCGTTGAAGGCTAGAAAATTTTGTTACACTCCACGGTTCTTTTAGTATCTCGCCTTCTATAGTTTGTGTAACCATCAGAATCCACAAAAGTGTTTGTGTTGGAAGATTTTGGATAATATTTTGTGCATTGACCTTTAAACATACATGGGCATTTTGGATTTGCCGACCCACAAGGTCCATGCATCATAAACTGGAAAACAACATTACATCACACAAGATTAGCTTCTTTTTTGAGGATTTCCGCACGTATAACACGATCTATATCTTCTGTACTTATTATCTTATCTCCGTCAGCCAACCATAAAACAATATGAGCATGCGGCAGCCACCGCTTTGGGAACTCTATTGTGTACACAACTACAAGACCAATCATGTAAGTGAATAAGTTAAATTCATGAACCAAATTTCTACCCAAATAAGCACTTTCTAGTTTTAGAATTACTATTAATAGTTACATAATTATACCTACTTATAAAATGTTTTAATATGTATAGAGGGATTTTTAATTTATCTTTTCTCACTTAATATTTGTAATGGTTACATAATCAAATTAAGTGTAATATCTTTAACAATATGTTTATTTATCTTAAGTTAATTATTTGAATGAAATGATTACATAATTTTTTGTCAGTTTAATATTTTCCTGGGTAAAAGTAGGATTATCCTTCCTTTTTCTTATCTATTACATGATGATCATTCAGTTTGACTACAATCCATAAATTGATGAGGAAGTAGTTGTCGGGAATCTTTCTTCAAGCTTGGGAATTGGCCATCATGATTATTTGTATATATATACAGAAGCACATACATACAAGAGGAAATACACTTACACCGAACTGTAGGATAGAGAAAATCAATCTGATAGGGATAAATACATCCTGATTACATAATTAAATATTACAGTTTGAGCTGCAAGGCCCAATAAGAAGATGTATGACATTCAGACCAGAAAGGTTAACATGTTGATTAGGCCTGATGGACCAGATAAGGCCTGATGGAATAAAGAAGGCCCAAAAACCCTGATTATTTATTAATTACAAAATTAATAAATAAGGGAGAAAAACAGTTATTAAGATAAGTCCTAGTGAGGATATAAATCCTTGTAGATTGGCCTCCAAGGAACCTCATGGGATAAGGAATCAGCTTCCTATTCCCTAGGACTCCTAAGTCTATCCTAATTCAGAGACTTGACCACCAAGTCTCCTATACCACGTCCAATTCAAGGACTCCCACATCTATATAAGGGGTCTCACCCCACAAATCAGAACTACGTTTTTTGACTTGATCCTTGGCAATCAGCAAGGTACGTAGGCATCTTGTTAAGGCAGATTGAGTCACGAAACACAAGAGCAGTCAAAATGAGCCTTGAAGCTCACGTTCCTTAGTACTAAATACAGCAATTATATATATTAATTTTTTATCCATAACACAATCAAATACTGAAACTCGAATACGGTAATTGGTATTTAATTAAGAATGCATGTCTTTGATTATTTTCAATATTTTTTTTATGCTTTAATCTCCGTGATTGTCCATGAATCGTTGTTTTCTTGCTTTAAATTTGGATTTTTATGTTTCTTATACTCTAAATTTAAGTGTAAATCTGAGAAGCACAAATCGTATGTTCCATAAAAAGTACCTGCAAGAACACGTCCAAACACTGAATTATTTGTGAAATCTTCTAACATTGCATCAAGTTTCATTTTGAAGACACGGGCAACAATATTAGGGCGCACATATGAGATGTGTGAGCCCGAAGAATATACTGCAGCTTGTATTTTATCCCATTTTAGATTACATGTAAACGTAATAAATAAGTCAAGATGCCCATATTCTTTGCAAATAGCTGGCGAATCTTGAAAATTTTGCTGCATTTACCTGTAGCCCCCAGTGAAACTTGATGGCAATATCACACGCCTACCTACTTCAATAGCTTCTACATCACCATGTTTGAGGCTATACATTATATTGTTATAAAGATCTTACCTAATCAACGACCGGTGTCTTTGAACCTATAACTATCGGGTGCGCTCCACAGAACACCAAACATCTACCACAAATTATAGAAATAGCCTTCCCCCAAGCAATAATCCATGGCCCTCAGTACTGCGATAATGTGTCCTAAATGCATAATTGTTGAGTGGCAATTATGACACTTTATAATGCTCTAATAAGCTTTGAATTGATGTGTTTGTATTCAAGTTGTTAAGTGTTTTAACGTGTTTTCGAGTGTTTTTGCATTTCAGGCGTTATCTAGGTAATCAGGTAAATTAGCATTATTTTGGTGCTAATTTGGTGTCAAGGTGGTGTTGGAATAAAAGCTCGTGAAAAGCCGGCTCGAAGCAGCAAGAAAAAGAAGAAAATCTGAAGTTTTTCCAGAAGTACGGCGCGGCCGCGCTGGTCAAGCGCGCGGCCACTTATAATTTTAACCATCTTACTTGCCCTGTGTAATCAAGATAGATAACTTGTGCTTAAACCGTTATGTTGTCAAATTCTATAGACATATAGGGTCTCAATATAATTGGTGTCTATTCAGCTTCTATCTCTTTTGTGGATGTCTGGTAGTATGGTATTTATGCAACGAAAGTTGGCGTTTATCAATTTCGTGTTATCTGATTAGTGTCATCACCATTGCATGCTAAGGTTAAGAACAATAAGGCTATTGAATGAAGTATTTAATGAAGTTAGAATTCCATGTTTGTTATATATATATTAATTCAATCAATTTTATTTCCTTAGTTATAATTGTTAGTTTAATTCGTAGTTATAAACAACCTTAATTTGTTATCGTCTTAGCATTGAATAATAACCATACATTGTTGCTTAAGTGAATGAATTAATTAGTTAACCAAGCCAGTCTATGTGGGAACGAACTAGAAAAGATTATATACTACTTGCGAACTCGTATACTTGCGTGTATTATTAGTGCGTGTTTAAGCAACTAACGAGTTTTTGGCGCCGCTGCCGGGACTGTAGTGTTAATTTATAGTTTATGTGCTTTCCATCAGTAGTCGTTAAAGTTCATTAACTCGGACATTGTTACTTATTCGTTTTCTTGTATTATTTCAGGTACTCTGAAGTGCCAGGAAGGAAGGAAGATAAGGAGCAGGTAAAGACAATCACTTTGAGTTCTGGAAAGGTTGCGAATCCCAAACAAACTCAAGTGTTGACTGGAGAAGCTGGGGCTGAGAAAGAAGTAGAGCAGCAGGAAGTAGAAGCGGAACCAAGGAAGACTACTATTGAGCACACTCCTCCTGAGGGTAATACAGGGGAGAAACAGATCTATCATCTACTGCCTTTTCCTAAGAGGCTGCAGAAGAAAAAGCTGGACAAGTAATTTGAGAAGTTTCTGGAGGTGTTCAAGAAACTTCATATAAATATACCTTTTGCTGATGCTCTTGAGCAGATGCCTAGTTACGCAAAGTTTATGAAAGGTATTCTCTCTCGGAAGGTGAAACTAGATGATTTAAAGACAGTCGCTCTCACGGAGGAATGCAGTGCTGTATTGCAACAGAAGTTGCCTCCGAAGTTTAAAGATCCAGGAAGCTTCACTATTCCGTGTACTATTGGAAAAGTGTCTTTTGACAGATGCTTATGTGACTTGGGAGCTAGCATCAATCTGATACCTTTGTCAATCTTCAAGCAGTTGGACTTACCTGATCCAAAACCGATTTATATGACCTTGCAGTTGGCCGACCATTCTATTACATATCCGCGAGATATTTTGGAGGATATCTTGGTCAAGGTTGATAAACTCATCTTCCCTGCTGATTTCGTCATTCTTGATTTCGAGGAGGATAAAAAGATTCCCATAATCTTTGGAAGACCTTTCTTAGCAACTGTTGAACCTTGATAAATGTGCAGAAGGGTGAGCTCACAATGTGCGTGCTGGATCAGGATATAACTTTTAATGTGTTCAATTCTATGAAATTTCCTACGGAAAATGAGGAGTGCTTAAAGGTGGAGTTGGTTGATTCTGTGGTCACTTCAGAACTTGATCAATTACTAAGGTCTGATGCCTTAGAAAAAGCCTTATTCGGAAATTCAGATAGTGAAGATGACGAAGGTGAAGAACAATTACAATATTTGAATGTTTCTCCCTGGAAGAGGAAGATTGATATGCCTTTTGAATCTCTTAGAATGGAGGAGTTGAACAAAGCTCTTAAACGCCTCAAGCCATCTATTGAGGAAGCTCCCACTCTTGAGTTTAAGACTTTACCTGAGCATTTGAGGTATGCATTTTTAGGTAATACATCTACTTTGCCTGTTATTATTGCATCTGACCTTTCAGGTAGTGATGAGGAAAAGTTCATGAGGCTTCTAAGAGAGTTCAAATCGGCAATTGGTTGGACTATAGCAGATATCAAGGGAATCATCCCTTCTTATTGCATGTATAAAATTCTGTTAGAGGAAGGTAGCAAGCCTACGGTTGAGCAACAAAGAAGACTTAATCCGATCATGAACGAAGTAGTGAAGAAAGAAATTCTTAAGTGGCTAGATGCAGGGATCATCTATCATATTTCTGACAGTTCATGGGTAAGCCTGGTTCAATGTGTGCCAAAGAAAGGTGGAATTACCGTGGTAGCAAATGAGAAGAATGAGCTTATTCCTGCAAGAACAGTCACGGGGTGGAGAGTTTGCATGGACTGCAGAAAGCTGAACAAGGCCACTAGGAAGGATCATTTTCCTTTGCCCTTCATTGACCAGATGCTTGATAGATTGGCTGGTCATGAGTACTAATGTCTTCTTGATGGCTATTCGGGTTACAATCAGATTTGTATCGCTCCAGAAGATCAGGAGAAGACTACCTTCACTTTTCTATTTAGTACTTTCACCTTCAGACGAGTTTCGTTTGGTCTGTGTGGTGCGCCAGCCACATTTCAGAGATGTATGATGGCCATATTTTTTGATATGATTGGCCAGAATGTGGATGTGTTCATGAACGACTTCTCTGTATTCGGCGATTCTTTTGATGAATTCTTGCAAAATCTTGGACACGTTCTCAAGAGGTGTGTTGAGACCAATCTGGTTCTCAATTGGGAGAAATGTCACTTTATGGTGCGATAGAGCATTATTCTTCCACACAAGGTTTCTTGTAAGGGTCTTGAGGTGGACAAAGCCAAGGTGGGGGTCATTGAAAATCTTCATCCTCCTATTTCTGTTATGGGAATTCGCAGTTTTCTCGGTCATGCGGGTTTCTATAGGCGTTTCATCAAAGACTTCTCTAAGATTTCGAAGTCGTTATGCAGTTTGCTAGAGAAAGATGTCCCTTTCAATGACGAGTGCCTTGCAACTTTTGAAACATTGAAGAAGAGTTTAATCACGGCACCTGTTATAACTGCACCTGATTGGAATGAACCTTTTGAGATGATGTGTGATGCAAGTGACTATGCAGTTGGAGCAGTTCTTGGGCAGAGGAAGAACGACATATTTCATCCGGTCTACTATGCTAGCAAGACTCTAAATGGTGCTCAACTGAATTACACTACTACGGAGAAAGAACTTTTGGATATTGTCTATGGTTTTGAGAAGTTTCGATCTTATCTACTTGGGACTAAGGCGACAGTTTTCACTAATCACGTGCAATTCGTTATCGTCTCAAAGAGGGACTCGAAGCCTAGATTGATTAGATGGGTTCTTTTGCTTCAAGAATTTGAACTAGAGATCAAGGACAGAAAGGGAACTGAAAATCAAGTCACTGATCATCTCTCACGTTTAGAGAACCCTAATGCTACTTCATTAGATAAGACATTGATAAACGAGTCTTTTTCCGACGAGCAACTGTTTGGAGTGCAAGAAGAAGAACCGTGGTTTGCAGACATTGTGAACTACCTTGTGAGTAATATTATGCCTCCCGGCTTATCTTATGCTCAAAAAAAGAAGTTTCTATATGAGGTGAAGTGGTATATGTGGGATGAGTCGTGTCTTTTTTGACAAGGAGCTGACCAAATCATCAGGCGATGTATTCCTTACAGCGAAACAGGGGGAATCTTGCGAGATTGCCACTCAACGGCTTATGGAGGACATTATGGTGGAGAAAAGACAGCAGCTCGTATTCTTCAAGCAGGTTTCTTTTGGCCGACCTTATTTAAAGATGCTCACCAGTTCGTTTTGAAATGTGATCGATGTCAACATGTGGGTAATATATCTAAGATGGATGAGATGCCTCTTAATGTGCTTCTAGAGGTTGAGGTCTTCGATGTTTGGGGAATTGACTTCATGGGGCCATTTGTCTCATCTTGTAATAATCAGTACATCTTGTTGGCAGTTGATTATGTGTCAAAATGGGTTGAAGTTAAGGCATTGCCAACAAACGATGCGAAAGTGGTGCTTAGTTTTCTTCACAAGCAGATATTCACAAGGTTTGGAACTTCAAGAGTCATAATCAGTGATAAGGGGTCGCATTTTTGTAACCACAAGTTCACTACTATGATGCAAAGGTATAATGTGAATCATCGCATTGCTATGGCTTATCATCCTCAGACGAATAGTCAAGCCGAGGTATCTAACAGAGAGATCAAGCGCATTTTAGAGAAAGTTGTGTGTCCATCGAGGAAAGATTGGTCTTTGAAGCTTGATGAAGCTGTTTGGGCGTATAGAACATCATTTAAGACTCCATTTGGAATGTCGTCGTTTCAGTTGGTTTATGGTAAGGGGTGTCATTTGCCTATGGAGCTCGAGCATAAGGCATATTGGGCTTTGAAAAAATTGAATCTGGATTTGGATGCAGCTGGAAAAAAGATGATGCTTCAATTGAATGAACTCGACAAATTTCGACTTCAAGCTTATGAGAACAACAAAATGTATAAGGAAAAAGTCAAGAGGTGGCACGATCGGGGTCTAGTGCTCAAATCATCTGTGCCAGGGCAACAAGGTCTTTTGTTCAACTCTCGTCTCCGTCTTTTTCTTGGAAAGTTAAAGTCAAGATGGTCAGGGCCGTTTATTATCAAAACTGTGTTTCCATATGGAGCGGTGGAAATTTTTGAGAATGATCTGGGCCAAGCATTCAAGGTTAATGGTCAGAGGTTGAAGCATTAATATGGTAAAATGGCAAACCGCGAGGTGGTTAGTGTCGTTTTCATGTCCATTTGAGCTCAATATTCTACGTCGAGCTAGCGACGTAAAAGAAGCACTTATTGGGAGGCAACCCAAATTTGTTATACATTCGTAGGTAGAGGAAGCAAGAAGAATGGAGAAAAACACAAAAAAAACAGAAAAAGAAAAAAAATCAGGGCCAACTTCAGTGACCCAGCGCGCCCGCGCTGATCAAGCGCGCGGCCGCACTGTTTTCCAGTGACCAAGCGCGCCCGCGCTGATCTAGCATGCGGCCGCGCCAGTTTTCCAGAATGTGAGGGTCCCTATTCGGAAAAAAATTATAACAACAGAATAAAGAGAAAAATCGGGACTTTTACTCTAAAATCAATTCCAACCCGATTTTTACTCTCCCACATCCCATAATTCCCTCTCCCAATCAAAACCATTATTCCCACGATTCCCATAATCAATTATCACTTCTATTCCATATCTAATTCTCTTTTCACCATCTATATATACATACACCTCATACACAAACTTCTTCACCACTTCATAAATTCTCAAATACAAATTCTCTCTCAAACACAACCCTTATTCTCTCTACTCAATTCCAATGGCACCCAAGAGACAAAGAACACAAGTAAGCAGCAGCACCACCGATTTTTCAAGTGTGGATGGTGTAAGGCCAAGGTTCTCTACTCCAGAGGCTGAAGCGGAGTATACGAGGCTTCTCTCAAAGCCAATCATCAAGGAGCGAGGATTTCTGCCATCGGAGAAGGATGGTAAGTTATTGGAGATGATTCTGGAGATGGGCTGGGTTCCTTTGCTGCTTTGCCCATAAGTGTGGTTCGCGAGTTTTATGTGAACGCAAAGGATGAGAAGAATGTCTTCACGGTGGTTTGAGGGAGGACTATGGAGTACAGTGCAGAGGCTATCAGGACGGTGATTGAGCAGCCTGCGAGGAAGGTCGGGCAAGACACGTGGAACGATAAGACTCCAGAGGACTTTGATCTGGATCTTATTGTTGCTACGGTGTGCCAGCCCGACACTCACTGGAAGATCAAGAGGGGTACGACCGAGTATTCTACGTTCCCGGCTTCCAGCATGAACAGGTTTTCCCGTGCATAAAACGCGTTTATTTGTGCTAACATCATACCATCTTCGCATGTGCATGAGATTACTGTGGAGCGTGGACGGCTGTTATGGGGAATTCTTCAAGGCGATTATGCGGATTTGAGGATGGTGATTTATCAGGGTATCCTAAAGTTCTTGAGGGGGAGTACCACGAGGTATATTCCGTATGCGTCCGTTGTGACGAAGCTGTGCGTGGTAGTTGGTGTTCATTGCCCCCCCACATGAGCATTTGCAGATTCCGAGTGCTCCTATTGACAACACTACTTTGGCTACGATGCAAGAATGGGATGGAGGCAAGCCCGATCTAAAGAGGCTTGGTTATTCTTTTGACCACCTACCTGGTGGGAGGCCAGCTGCTGGGGCCACTCAGGCAAGCAGGACTGCATGGAGATCTCAGCTATGAGATGAGGCAAGGCCATCGCAGCAGGTGCATGAGGAGGAGGAAGGAGCTGATATGGGAGTTGGCATGAGCATGACGCAGTACATGCATTTGGCTAGGAGGATGGATGCGATGCATGATATCCGCAACAGGTTCGCACGAGATCTCACACAGGCACTTGTGACAGCTTTTATAGCCACCGGTGTTGACATCCAGTGGCCAGTATTTTGTGAGAATTCTGTGTATCCACCTCCTGATACACCTGACACTCCACCCGTTGAGGGTGAGGATTCTGATCGCAGTAGGTATGCTTGAATTTCTTACTATTACCTTCACTGAGGACAGTGAATATTTTAAGTTTTGGGGTAGTAGTTGAAGGAATATGTTTTGTGTGAGTCATATTTAGTTACATATTCATGATAGTTTAGTTCATATAGTTGCATATTTTGCCATGTAGTTTTTTTTTTGGTAATTTTTATGTTAGTTTGTTCATATAGTTCATGCTTGTGCATTATAACATGATCCCTTAGATGATTTTTCCAGTTGACTTGTGATATTGAAGCTAGTGTAGTGATATCGTATTTAGTAATGTTAAATCTTATTGAGTTGATTTGCATGCTAGAGACAATTGTATTTCACTAAGTCTTATAGGTTGCTAGAGTGTTAGATGATGATCATGGTTTGTTTGTTTGTCGAGGTTTAATCTCTTGTTTATATTTAAAATTTAGGATATTCTCTTAATAATAAAATAACGTGGATTTTTAGAAATTGGAGAAAAATTGGATTTTATTGCTAGTTGTTGTGGCTAGGTGTCAAATGGCTAGTGAAGGAATTTATGGACGAGCGGAAGCATGATATAACAATTATTCCGTAAAATCGTGTATCGCAAATATAGAAAAAATATATAAAAATCAAGGGAGCGGAGGAATCGTAATCATACCTTGAAAATTGAAGCTTTATAACAATGGATGCTAGCAGTTGCTCCTCAGAGTGTGAAACACTCTACCGGTATCCACCAAGAATAATCCTTCGATGAAGCTTTTATAAAGATGAAGCTTTATAAAAGTGGTGCCCTTTTCTTTTGAGAGAGAGAGAGAGATGAAGAAGAAGGAGAGGGTGGCAACTAAGTTTTCACAAAAACCCAAGTGCATACCAAAACCCTCCTCATCTCATTCTTTATATAGGGCTCACTAGGTTTTCATATAATTAATATATCAATATATATTATTATATAAATCCCAAACTTTATCTTATAAAATGTTTAAATAATAATTAAAACTATTTTAATCATTATTATTTTTCTAAACTCTTTAGAAAACAACTTGCTCTCTCAAAATACCTTCATCAATAAATTAATCTTTTTATGGTGTGACCCTGTAGGTTCAATATTAAGCCGATAGTAGAAATAAATAATAATAAACCTTCTATTTATTATTTATATGAATTCTAAAATTCATTAAATATAATTAACTGATTAATTATATTTATTCTACATCGTGAGTGATGCTTCTCAACATATCGCGACTATCCAGATAATATGAATTCAATGCTTAGAATACCAAGAACTTGTCAGTGACTAGTTACCGTACAATGAATTCCTTCTACCCTTACAATATCCTGATTGAATACAAGGCATGGATCTCGTGTCAGGCCTATCAAATTTAATCATATGATTTCTTATTCATAATGCAAAGTTTATATTAATGCAAATTAGAAACTCCTTTCTAATTTCATACACTCTGGCCAGAAATTCCAGAACTCGCATACTAAGAATAACATAGGATATTCTCTTCCTATACTGGAAGGGGTAGATCCTCTATTAATGTTAACTATCTCCATACACAAATCCCTATACCTAGAATAGACCAAATGGATGTCCTTGAGACTAAGGACTAAACTAAAGCACAGTTCATTATATACAAGATAACTTTAATGATCTCAAATCTAAGGACACTTGTACAACTATCACTCAGTGAATAACTATTGACACGTGAGTAATATCCATTAGTTGTCCAACTTATTGAGTCATGTTCGGTGAACTTATTCCCTAATAAGCACTTACATAATAGCTATTGTTAGGTCCCAATTTGTTTGTAGAAGGGGGGGTTGAATACAAACAGTACCAAATAATCAAATAAATGCGGAATAAAAAAAAGTGAAACAAAATTCAAGTTAAATAAAAATATTATTAAACTTGAAAGGTGTTACAACAACTGTATCGATCACAAGGTATTAATCTCAAATCAATTATTACAAATCTAGAATAAATTCGACATGAACTTTTTCTATTTTTGTAATTAAAAGATCAAATGCTAAAGGCGATTTGAGATTAAGTTCTAGGGATTTTGATCCGCTAGATTGTTACACAAGAACAAGATAAATAATTCTAGTTGATTGGATTTAACTTTGCAATCTAGAAATTTGATCTTGAAGTTTGCAGAGAAAATGAAATATTGTTCTGCTTCTTTTTCTCTTTTGTTCTTGGGTGTTGACTTCTGTTTGATGTGTATTGGATTGATAATTGAACTGCTGCTTGTCTGTTTCTTTTTAATCAACAGAATAGAATTGAATTGGTAAGACAATCCTGAGCTCAGCAAGACAATCGGTAGGACAATGGATTGAACTAGCAAGACAATCTGAATGAACTAGCATGACAATCAGAATGAACTAGCAAGACAATCCTCCTCCTAGTGTAACTTTCGGTGAGACTATTGAAAATGGCCTAGCATGACAATCGGTATGACAATCCTGATTGTCATGCTAGTTCATTTTCAATTGTCTTGCTGATTTAATGCAGATTTTAATCCAATTTAAATTCTGAAAATTCTTAAAATTAATTCAGAATTAATTAATCAATTAATTCAATTAATAAATAAATTATTCTTCGCAGATATAATTTATTTTCTTAATTAAATTAGATGACTTAATTAATTAATAGAGAATTAATTCTAGTCTTCAACAGCACCCATCCTTCTGCAGATCTTCTGAAAATCACTGAAAATTATGAATCAATTCCACCACTTCAATGTTGACACTCGATGTACTGTCTGGTTCATGAGTGACTAACTTCCGTGACGTTTCTTCATGTCTTGACTTTGACACTTTGATTTTCTTCAGATTAAATCCTTGTAATTAATGATACTCTGACGAGATCTCTGTCACTTGATTAAATCCACGATCTTGATTTATATCACTGAGGCATGATCAACTTCTTGAACTTCTTCCAGTGAATTAACTCCTCAAGTCTGTAGATGAACCTTGTTTCTGAATCCTTTGACAGATATTACTTTGCGAGATCTCTCTGACGGTCGATCCACTATTTACTTATTATATTCTTATTTGAGTTGAGTTGAATCCTCGAATATACAAATAGGCCTATGACATATGACTTACAATCTCCCCCTATTTGTTTGTTAGACAATAACACACAAATACCTAGAGGATAACTCAACTAACAAATAAGAAAAAGATATAAAAAGAAATGCAAAGTAAATAGTAGAAAAGTTCTGGACTAGATTTAACATTTTCCAGATTCCAAGTAGATGTTCCTCTAGACTGAACATATCTTCAAGTAGTTCCATCTTCATTTGTACAACCACATTTCCTGTTGAGAAGCCCATATCTCCCCTATGAGAATCAACTGATTAAAGAAGATCACCTTGTGTTTACCACCTCTCCCGTACAATAGGATCCGCAGATAAAAACCAATGGTACTCCCCTAACTGCTTCTTCCCTTACTAGGAAATCACCTTGTGTTTACCACCTCTCCCGTACAATAGGATCCGTAGTTAGAAACAACAATGGTGTGGTGTAGTGTACATTTTTAGGATCTTTTTCTTCCTCCCTGCTATTTCTCCCCCTTAGTTGAGGAATCCTCCAAACTATTTCTTAAGCTTTTATCTCCCCCTTAAAGAAGGAATGTATGCCGTCGTCTGAAGGAGTTCTCATATTTCACTTGGTTGGAAAAGAAATAACAAGTAGTTTCTTTTTCTACCTCACTGTGAGTGTGTGATTCTGTTTAGTGTACCTCACATGTGTTTCACTCTTCTCTCCACTCGTGTTTACACTCATTCTCACAAGTGTATCACTCTTCTCTCATAGCTCCATACTCCAGCTGTACCTGCAAGGAAAATCACCTTAGCCATCCTTAAGGAGGTCACAGGTGGTGCAATGGGAGTTCACAAATCCCCATCCTTGTTAAACTCGTCAGATGAATCTGAGTCATAATTTACAAGTTGCTAGTTTCCCTTTTAGGATTCCAGATTTGAATTCTGGGAAGGTAAACAATGATCCAACAAATTTAGCATAAGGATCAAAGTTCCCTTCTAATGTCTGTGAAGACATTTCCTTGTGACTTATCAGGTAATATCTGAATCATTGTCAACAAGTTGCCGATCTGCGCCTATGTCAGATCCACTATCCGCAGATGCATCCAGGGGATTTAAGCCTGGGGAGGTAGACACTGACCACTGACATATGGCTTTTGGATCAGTATCCTCTCCTAACACCTGTAAAGGCAATTGGTCCACTAACGAACCTTGAACAATCGAATCTGACCTTAAAATGGTCGAAACTCTTATTTCCGTCAACTCATCCTTTGTGTGTGTAACCTCTCCTTATGCATCAAGAATTGATTATGTTTGAAGTGGTGACACTACATCGGATACCTTGGCCGACAGGCAAAATTCAATAGACTCACCCTGTTGAGAGAATGAATCTAGTAACTGTTTTTGTGCCTTTTCAGCCATTACATCTTTTTGAGAAGATGTATGGGGGCTAGCAGTTGTCTCGGTTTAAATACTACTCATCTATGTATGAGACAGAGCCACTGGGTTGACTACAGAACCTTCCTTATGTGGTGCACTAGGCACTATCTCCCTCACGCTCATTCATACTATATTTAGTGGTAAGAGAGTGTTGGTTGGTTCTGTTTTTGTGTTTGTCTTTACAGTCTGGGATAGACGTTGTGGGTTTTCAACCTCATGACTGTCAATGAAAGAAAGTCATTGGAGACTGAACCTGTAACACAGAACATATGGTAATAGAGAGAAAATGATTTACAATAGTGATTTCAAAAGATTTTACATGAAATAAGAAATCACTAATGTAGAAAGAAGTTTGATTTTGTTTTTCAATATGAATGAGTTTTTGATAAAACATTGATCACTTAGGGTAAAGTCTAAGTAATTCTCATTCATATCAAAAGCTTACAAATATCTGTAACATAATGTTAACAAGATATCATTGACCGATACTTGTCAAGTACTTTAGATACTAATTGTTATGTTGCATAAACAATATACCACTGCACATATAAAACAATATGATTGTGCTTAGTGATAAGATAGTTATTAATATGACGACTCTACTTATTCATATAAAATTATAACTTCTGTTAGAGTGCCATACCATGTCCTTGACGATTGCTTGAGCAGTATACTAGTTCATACCAACCTGAAGTGAGATTGTGAAGAAGAGATTGCATAGTCCAATAGATCTGCAGCTGCAAAGTCCATGAACTGTGGAGCACTGACTTCCTCTTTTAACTCACCAACCAGGAGTACACTTGTACACATCTTACTAGAGTACAATTCCAAGTGTAATGTGCAGCAAGTGCCTGATATGTCGTAATATTCTCAAGTCTCGTCACTGGTGCTATATGTTAGATACTGCTTCTTGATAATAACCTAGCACAATATACAAAATTTCAATGATAACATTCCCAGCTTGCAAACAGCTATATCCCTCAGATAAACCTTTGCTGTTATCTCCAAAGGTAACCAGGGGGCCAGCTTTCTCAATCCACATTTGATAGCAGGGCTCTATCTCCGGTCATATGTCTTGATGATCCACTGTCAAGAATCCACACTACCGGTTACACCTATTTAATGCCCTGCACTACAAATGGATTAGACCTTCTTCGGAACCCAAACTTGGTTGGGCCCGGCATACTTGTAGAATTGTCCTTTGTCAGGCAAAACAACATTTTTAATTTTAATTGTCTCAACTTTCTCAATGACTGAACATTTGACCTTGTAAACAGCCTTAACAAATTTCTGTTTAAGCTTAGGCACAAATGTCTCCTTTCTAGCCTTAGAAGGACTGGCAGTCTTAGACCTATCATGCTTCTTGTTATTCACATGCTGACGAGGAGTAGTCTTATCATTAGACACATGCTTACCATTAAAATAAGCATACATCATATTAAAAGCACAAGACATACAATTAGCAACACCACATGCCTTATGAGAGTGATTAACAGCAGGTAATTTATGCATGGTAGACATGGCATTATTGTTATCCAACTCATGTGTGTCTGAGTTAGTCTCAGTTGCTTTCACAACTTTGACTGGAACTTTCGACTCACTTGACTTGGAAACAATCTTCTCATAAGCATGATCCTCAGCACGTATTTCTTCTTGAATAACAGAAGAGGTCGCATCAAATGGTTCAGCAATTGATGCTTTATAGAGGGGTTCATCAACACCCTTAAGCACATGTGGTACTTCCCTCCCTTTAGCACAGATATGAGGAGGGGAGTTTATGCCTAATTCTCCAATAGCAGCATTGTAATCATATCCTATTCCAGATGTTTGATTAACAGCTTGCTTACTGTAGAACTCTTTAGCCTTCGAACAAGAATTGAAGTAGGCTCTAACCTTAGTCTCAAGACCGGTGATCTTGTCTTTGAGAATAGTTTCGAGTTTTCTATAACAGTCAACTCTATTCTCTAGAAAAGATACATGTTCTTTTAATTTGTCTTGATTAATATGCACAAGTCTTAATTCATTGACCTCTTTCTCAAGGTCTGTGATCTTTAAACTTAACAGTTCATTATCACGACGTGCACAATCTAAGTTACCTCTTAGATGATAAACCATTTCAGCATCAGAAAGTTTTACCTCTATTCTTGACGATGAAGCTTTTCCATCAATAGCCATAAGAGCAAGATTTCCTTCATCTTCATCTTCACTGTCAGTATCATCCCAGCTTCTTCCCTTTGCCAGATAAGCCCTTTCAGAGTTCTTTCTTACTTGCTTTGGCTTCCTACATTCTGTGGCAAAGTGTCCCAACTCATTGCAGTTATAGCATCTAATGGTGCTTCGATCAACCATCCCTGTTTTGTACCCACCATTGCTGGTGTTAGAGGATGAAGATCCACCTTTCTGGAATTTGTTGTAGTTGGACTTGTACTTAAGCTTGGGATTCCTCCTGAATCTGACATGGGAGAATCTCTTGACAATTTGGGCCATTGATTCATCTTCCAATTGCTCCAGCTCTTCCAAGGAATAAAAATCATCACTTGATTGATTTGTAGTAGGAGGATCATATTCTGCTACTAACTCATTTTCCTCACCCTTGGAAAACTGTACCATTCTTTCTAACTGTTGAGATTGTTGTTGTTGTTGACCGTCAGCTACAAGTGCAGTAGATGTGCTGACCATTCTATCCTTCCCATAGACTTCCTTCTGTTGAATCTGCTCCAACTCATAGGTTTTTAACACTCCATAGAGCCTGTCCAAAGAAATCTCACTCAGATCTCTAGCTTCTCTAATGGCAGTGATTCTATGTTCAAGATGAGCTGGCAGTGTTAAAAGGAACTTTTTGTTGACCTCCCTGATTGAATAATACTTTCCATTGATGTTCAGGTTGTTGATCAACGCATTGTACCTCTCAAACACTTCAGTAATTCCTTCTCCTGGATTTGATTTGAAATGTTCATATTCAGAGGTTAGGATTTCCAACTTGTTCTCCCTAACTTCCTCTGTGCCTTCATTAATCACCTCAATAGTTTCCCACATGTGTTTGGAATTTTTACAGTTCATCACATGTCTGTTCATCAAGGGATCAAGGGAATCAATTAATATTAATTGAAGGCTGGCATCCAAGGAGGCTTCTTCCTTCTCAGCAGGAGTAAAATCTTCAGGCTCTTTTGGATAGGTTCTAGCTTCAGTAGTCACCACACCATCTATTATTACCTCCGGTTCAATAACCATCGGAGTTTTTATACCCTTCTTTAACAAGTTTGAATATTTGGGATTTGCAACTTGTAAAAATAATAGCATCTTCTTCTTCCACATGATATAATTCTCTTTATCAAATTGTGGAATTTTAACGGTTCCAACTTTATGTGAAGTCATTATGAATTTTTGAATAAATAAAAATTCAAGGAGTTGAAAAATCACAAAAGTCTAGGATCTTGATTTGTTCGTTAATCAGAAGGCTCTGATACCAATTGTTAGGTCCCAATTTGTTTGTAGAAGGGGGGGTTGAATACAAACAGTACCAAATAATTGAATAAATGCGGAATAAAAAAAAGTGAAACAAAATTCAAGTTAAATAAAAATATTATTAAACTTGAAAGGTGTTACAACAACTGTATCGATTACAAGGTATTAATCTCAAATCAATTATTACAAATCTAGAATAAATTCGACATGAACTTTTTCTATTTTTGTAATTAAAAGATCAAATGCTAAAGGCGATTTGAGATTAAGTTCTAGGGATTTTGATCCGCTAGATTGTTACACAAGAACAAGATAAATAATTCTAGTTGATTGGATTTAACTTTGCAATCTAGAAATTTGATCTTGAAGTTTGCAGAGAAAATAAAATATTGTTCTGCTTCTTTTTCTCTTTTGTTCTTGGGTGTTGACTTCTGTTTGATGTGTATTGGATTGATAATTGAACTGCTGCTTGTCTGCTTCTTTTTAATCAACAGAATAGAATTGAATTGGCAAGACAATCCTGAGCTCAGCAAGACAATCGGTAGGACAATGGATTGAACTAGCAAGACAATCTGAATGAACTAGCATGACAATCAGAATGAACTAGCAAGACAATCCTCCTCCTAGTGTAACTTTCGGTGAGACTATTGAAAATGGCCTAGTATGACAATCGGTATGGCAATCCTGATTGTCATGCTAGTTCATTTTCAATTGTCTTGCTGATTTAATGCAGATTTTAATCCAATTTAAATTCTGAAAATTCCTAAAATTAATTCAGAATTAATTAATCAATTAATTCAATTAATAAATAAATTATTCTTCGCAGATATAATTTATTTTCTTAATTAAATTAGATGACTTAATTAATTAATAGAGAATTAATTCTAGTCTTCAACAGCACCCATCCTTCTGCAGATCTTCTGAAAATCACTGAAAATTATGAATCAATTCCACCACTTCAATGTTGACACTCGATGTACTGTCTGGTTCATGAGTGACTAACTTCCGTGACGTTTCTTCATGTCTTGACTTTGACACTTTGATTTTCTTCAGATTAAATCCTTGTAATTAATGATACTCTGACGAGATCTCTGTCACTTGATTAAATCCACGATCTTGATTTATATCACTGAGGCATGATCAACTTCTTGAACTTCTTCCAGTGAATTAACTCCTCAAGTCTGTAGATGAACCTTATTTCTGAATCCTTTGACAGATATTACTTTGCGAGATCTCTCTGACGGTCGATCCACTATTTACTTATTACATTCTTATTTGAGTTGAGTTGAATCCTCGAATATACAAATAGGCCTATGACATATGACTTACAGCTATAGTGTCACCACACAAATGCCTATGAGAACAAACATCCTCCTGAAGGGAGCAAGCATAGTATGTACCAATTTTTGCGGATTCACTAACTTCCGATTAGTTATCCTATGATCATGAACTGTTTAAGTCTAAAGTTATCATCTTCTCGATCTCACTAGTACAATCTCATTATAATTCTGGACGCTTTACTTTAAACTATGGAACATCTTATTCAAAACACTTTAAATAGATAAAGCCCATAATAAAACTAAAACAAGTCTTTTATTAATATTAATGAAATCAAATAAGAATACAAGAAAGTTCTTCCTAACTCATCATACATGATTGGATTTAGGACAAACACTTTCAATCTCCCACTTGAACTAAAACCAATCACCCCGGTATTTAATACCCATCTTCTCTTTATGAAGATCAAAGTGAATTTGAGACAATGACTTTGTGAGTGGGTCTGCTACGTTGTTATGTGTGTCAACTCTCTCAATCTTGACATCTCCTCTTTCAATGATTTCCCTAATCAAATGAAAGCGTCGCAAAACATGTTTGGAATTTTTATGAGACCTAGGTTCTTGGGCTTGTGTTATTGCTGCGTTGTTATCACAATACAACACAATAGGCTCCTCAATGCTATGAACAACTCCCAACTCAAAACCAAATTTTCTCATCCAAACGGCTTCTTTTGCCGCCTCACTTGCAGCTATATACTCTGCTTCCGTTGTGGAGTCATCCATTGTAGACTGTTTGGAACTCTTCCAACTAATCGCACCACCATTCAGAGTAAACACGTACTCTGGCATGGATTTGCTATCATCACTTTCTGATTGAAAACTAGAGTCAGAATAACCCTCTATTTTCAACTCAGATCCACCAAAAACAAGAAAAATATCCTTAGTCATTCGCAAGTACTTAAGGGTGTTCTTCACTGCTTTCCAGTGGTCTTTTCCTGGATCGGACTGATATATGATTTTCACAATAATTGAGTAAGCAACATTAGGCCTAGTACATAATCGCATGCATGATAGATCCTATTGTTGAAGCATAAGGAATCTTACTCATACGCTCTTTTTCCTCAGGTGTCTTAGTAGACATCCTTTTGGAAAGGGATACTCCATGGCTCATCGGTATGAGACCTCTCTTGGAATTTTCCATGCTAAACCTTTTAAACACTTTCTCGATGTATGTACCCTGGGTAAGACCTATAATTCTTCTAGGTCTATCTCTATAGATCTTCATACTGAGAATGTAGGATGCTTCTCCCAAGTCCTTCATAGTGAAGTTCTTCGATAGCCACACTTTGACTGATTGTAGCATGGGTATATCATTTCCTATAAGAAGTATGTCATCCATATACAGTACAAGAAATGTTACCGCGCTCCCACTAACCTTCTTGTAGACACATGGTTCATCTACATTTTTTATAAAACCAAACTCTTTGATTGTCTCATCAAAACAGATGTTCCATCTACGAGAAGCTTGCTTTAATCCATATATGGTTCGTAGCAGCTTACATACTAGGTGTTCATTCCCTTTGGAAACAAAACCCTCTGGCTGTGTCATATACACTTCCTCTTCAAGTTTCCCATTGAGAAAGGTCATTTTGACATCCATTTGCTAGATCTCATAGTCTTAGTAAGTAGCAATCGCAAGCAAAATCCGAATTGATTTCAACAAGGCTACAGGCGAAAAAGTTTCATCAAAGTCAATCCCTTGCCTTTGTCTGAATCCTTTTACCACGAGCCTGGCCTTATAGGTCTCCACCTGGCCATCTGCTCCAATCTTTCTTTTGTATACCCATTTGCACCCAATAGGCTTTACATCCTTTGGTGCTTCAACCAAAGTCTATACTTGGTTGGCATACATAGATTCTATTTCGGATTTCATGGCACTCTGCCATTTCTCTGAGTCAATATTACTCATAGCCTCATTATAGGTCATAGGGTCGTCATCATCAATGAATGACAACTCATTGTCATTCTCAATGGCAAGGCCATAATACCTTTCAGGTTGGCGAGACATTCTCCCTGACCTACAAATGGGCTGTTCCACAGAAGGTTGTTCAGTCTGAAGAGGTGTTTCCTCTTGAACTGTAGTAGTTTGCGCTTCTTGAACTTTATTAAGTTATATTTTGCTCCCACTGTTTCCTTCAAGGATAAACTGTTTTTCCAAAAAGGTAGCATGTCTGGAGACAAATACCCAATGATCGGTGTAGAAATAATACCCCAAAGTCTCTTTAGGATATCCCACAAATCTACATTTTATGGATCAAGATTCCAGCTTATCAGGGTCAACTTTCTTGACATAAGCTGGACATCCCCAAATCTTAACGTGTTTAAGACTCGGTTTCCTTTCTTTCCATATCTCATATGGAGTTTGAGGAACATATTTGGAAGGCACCTTATTCAGTAAATATGCTGAGGTTTCCAATGCATAACCCCAAAGGAATACTGGAAGATTTGCATAGCTCATCATGGACCGAACCATGTCTAACAAAGTTCAATTTCTCCTTTCAGATTCCCCATTCAACTATGGAGTATATGGAGGAGTCCACTGAGAGACTATACCATTTTCTTTAAGATAATCTAGAAACTCTCCATTCAAGTATTCACCACCTCGATCTGATCGGAGGGTTTTAATACCATGTTTGGTTTGTTTCTCCACTTCATTCTTATATTCTTTGAACTTTTCAAAGGCTTCAGACTTGTGTTTCATCAAATACACAAATCTGAATCTAGATCGATCATCTATAAAAGTAATAAGGTATGAAAATCCACCCATGGCTTGCATAGACATTGGTCCATATACATCTGTGTGTACCAATCCTAGCAACTCTGCAACCCTCTCTCCATGTCCACTAAATGGAGATTTGGTCATTTTACCCAATAGACAAGACTCGCATGTAGGATATGATTCAAAATCAAAGGGGTCAAGTAACCCTTCCTTATGTAATGTTTGCAGTCTATTTTCACTAATATGACCAAATCTGCAGTGCCATAAATAGGTAAGACTTTCATCATCCCTTTTCCTTTTATTAGTGTGTTCAATTTGTAGTAAATTATGCTCTATATCACATACATACATACCATTATTTAAAATACCACTACCATAAAGAACGTTATCTCTAAGAATTGAACATTATTATTCTGAATAACAAACGAAAATCCAGTTAGGTCTAACATGGGAATAGAAATAATATTCCTCACAATCGAGGGAACATAATAACAATTATTTAAAACAATTATCTTGCCCATAGGCATATGTAAATCAAATGATCCTACAGCTTCAACAGCAACTCTTGCTCCATTTCCCATCCCTAGAATCACCTCCTCTTTCTCGAATTGCAAATGTGAGAACCACATGCGGTATCTAATACCCAAGTAGAAATTTGACTTAGTGACATATTCACTTCAATCATGAACATACCTGAATCAGAAGCAACAGTCTCACTACCTTTCTTCTTCTTCAATTCTGTAAGGTAAATCTTGCAGTTCCTTTTCCAGTTCCCCACCTTGTTACAGTGGAAGCAAACAACTTTGCTCTTGGGGTCTTCAACTTTTGGTGGAATCGGCTTTTTCTCACCTACTTTCTTCTTCTTCTTGGGAGGGTTCCTCTTCTTTTTCTCAGGATTAGAACCTTCACCAATTAGAAGAACAGAACTCTTCTTAGAGGGAAAATTCAATTCCGCAGTCTTCAACATGTTGTGGAGTTCAGCCAGGCTGCCGTCCAGCTTATTCATGTGAAAGTTCACAACAAACTGCGAAAATAAACCCGGAAGTGATTGCAAGACCAAGTCTTGAGTCAGCTCCCCATCTATGGCAAAACCAAGTTGTTCAAGATGTTCAATCAAATTGATCATCTTAAGTACATGGTCATTCACAGATGATCCCTTAGACATCCTACAGCCGAACAGCTCCTTCGATATCTCATATCGAGCTGTCATCCCTGCCACATCATACAACTCTTGTAGATGCGTTAGGATAGTGTGACATCCATATGCTCATGCTGTTTCTGTAGCTCAATGTTCATGGAAGCTAGCATGATACATTGAGCAACATTTTCATCATCTATCCACTTACGATACACAACATGTTCATCATTATGTGCATCGTCAGCAGGTTCAGCAGGCTTAGGTGAGTCAAGCACATATTCCAGCTTCTCAACCCTGAGAAAAATTCTCAAGTTTTGAAGCCAGTCAGCAAAATTAGGACCAGTCAATTTGTGAGCATCTAGTATGCTCTGGAGTGATAATGCAGAAGACATAACGTATATAGTAAATCTGTAAATGATATACACATAACAATACTTAGAAAATATTCAATTACATTTCAAAATACTATATGAATCGGGTCTTTATTCATAAGTGGCTCCCACTAGTTTATCTAATTTATACAACCCCCTAAGTGAAAAATTAAGCATTCATAATTCTAGTGGGAATAGGGATCCTACATTCCATCACACAACCTCGGCTATAGCACGAAACGCCATGTGATGTTCAATAGGCAGACAACTCATGTCAATTACATATTATGTTATTTCCTAATAAAAATCTAGCCTCTTGAATAATTTGAGTCACGGCTGTAGCACGACAAACTCAATATTCTAAGTCAAGTCTAACCTAACATTTCATACAATTGAATCAGTCTCTAACGGCCCACGACTGTAGCACGTAACGACCATTATATTCTTATTCATTATACACATCTCTATGCAATAGACAAGTATTTCTTATTTCAAAATCAAAGCCCTCGGCTGTAGCACAAAATGAAAATGATTCAAAAATGAGAACTACTTTCTACCATATTGGAAGGCTATGACCGACACAAGCCCGTTGTGTCATTGGCCAATTAGTACTTGATATTATTTAATATTAGAGGGATTATATTATGTTACAATCATAATCATATTATAAAGAGTTTCTTCCTTTTAAATTAAACATTTCAAATGAATAATCGATAATTGGATGATTCCCAGATCGGGGGGAGCATTGTCAAGAGTCGTCACTTAATACCCATTTCTTACAGATCGAAATCCGCTTTTGACAGAATCATCCTTTCTCTCAATATTGAAAATTCATATTTAATTACGTGTTTCACAAACACAATAATATCATGATTGTATTCATAATATTATTGTTAAGTCAAGAAACGATTCTTATTCTAGATTTTCTAGAGTACGCCTTATTTTGATTTAAGTTCACCTAAATCTATCATCGCATGGTAAACATAGGCATATATCTCATATATAAAAATAAATAAATAAACAAGTAAGCATGCAAGTAATATCATGTTGCACATTTATATATTGATGTATGGATTTATTATAGTATTTAAAAATAATTAAAATAATTAAAACAAACTTTAAAACACTTCCGGGAATATAAACAGTTCAAAACTATTATATAAATCCCAAAACAAAAAATTGACGAATTCATTTATTGTAGTATTAATAATAACTATTATTATTATCATTATTGGCCCATTTTGTAACTGTTATTGTATTTATGTCCCAAAAAAACTGACAAATTCATTTACTATAACAACAATTACAAGGTCAGCCAATGGATAGAAGCAAATATTAAATTCATATTTATTCACATGCATAATTATTTTATGAATTTTAATTAAAATAATTTTTAAAAAAATCATAACAAATAATCTACATATCACAAAATTATGAATAACAATACCTAGATGATCTACAACAATTGTAGAACCTAGATCAGTGGTCAAAATCCAATGCAAAAATTATTTCAAATCAGTTCATAACTAAATCTAAATAAACTTACAAAAATCATAATAAATCCATACATGCATAAAAAAATTTAACATATTTTTATATGAATCTCTATATGCAGAACCTGGCTCTGATGCCAATGAAGGAATTTACGGACGGGCGGAAGCATGATATAACAATTATTCCATAAAACCATGTATCACACATATAGAAAATATATATAAAAAGCAAGGGAGCGGAAGAATCGTAATCATACCTTGAAAATCGAAGCTTTATAACAATGGATGCTTGTTAGGTCACACAACACTATAGAAGGGGGTTGAATATAGTATTTATACAATCAAATCGATTTCGAACACAAGTATGTAACAATAATCAAGTATATTCAATATAATAAACTCTGTTACAATAGAACAATTGTTCTCTCTCAATGATGAACAATATCACTAAGAGCTACTAGGTTACAATGTATAATGTTCTCGATGAATGATAACACATATAGTGTAAACCCTAAGTTGTGTTTATATAGTACACAGTTACAAGATATCTTCTAATTGATATGGAATATAATTCTGTCTCCTAAAATATATCAATCAGATATCTTCTACAAGTTTTCTAGTCTTCTAACTCTTCATGCATATCTTCTATTGTTTTAGTCACGATCCTTTCCTGTAAATCAGCTGCTTTCCTTATCTGAAGTATCCACACTTAAGTACTGATATAAATCCGGACGGCCTTAAGTTCTGATATAAGTTCTGACTTCAGTAAGTTCTGATTTCCAGTAAGTCCTGATATTAAGTTCTGAAACTAAACACAACAGATTAGATATGACATCTTAAATATATCTAATAATCTCCCCCAACTTGTAAATTATGAAAAATATACAAGTTAATAGATTTGATGATGTCAAAAACATTTAAGTACAAATGCAATGAGAGTTTAATTACACAACTAACTACAACTTACAGTCCTTGTAGCTTTTACCAAATTTACCGAGTCAACCTGAATCCAAAGTGATTCTTGATAAAGTTTGATATCAGCTTTTCTTCTGCATTTCTTAGGACTTGAGATAGTGTATCTTTGACTTGCTTCATCTCTTCATCTTGACTTCCAATCTGATAGATTGCAGTCCTAAGTGCTGATATGTGATTTCTTTCCAAACCATCACCAAGTCTGATCACCCTTGGATGAGAAGAGTCTTCATTATAACACAGACATTTCTCTTTCAGAATGACTTCAAGTTTAGCAGAATCCTTCTTCATTGGAATTTCACTTCCATCATCTTCAACTATATTTGGAATGAATTCTGTAACCCTTGATCCAAAAATTCTTGTTTTATCCCTTATGGTCTTCATGATGAAATTTGACCATCTCCTGGTAATATCAGACTTTATCTCTAAAAGATAATGAAAGAATTGAAGTTATTTCAGAGATTTGTTCAGCACATCTGATTCTGACATTTGATATGTTCTTCCATCTTCAAGAAATAAAATCAGATTTTCTTTGACATTATACTTATCATGAGCATCCAGTACCACTTGAACAGACATAACCTTATCCAGATGTTTCTCTGTAACTTCTTCAAGAGGTTTGTCAGTCAATAAAAATGGATCTCTTGTAAGTACTTCAAATCCTATCTTGATCTTGGCTTCTTCAGAACCTAATCCAGCTTTGTCTCTTGCTTCTCTGGATTTCAATCCAACAGTCATGAAATCAGATAGCAGCTGGCTTTTCTTAGGATCTGATGGATTAACATTCTTCCATAGGAGTTTTCTCTTATTAGTAACTGTCAATTTGTTTAAATCAACTTGAGCACTGTCAGAGGTTGTTGTTTTGATGACTTGATCAGAATTTGTTATTTCTTCTGTAGCTTGTTGTTCTTCATTCTGAATAACTTGAGTTGTGTCAGAGGTTGTCTTAGATTCTTCAGTTATCTTCCTTCTTTTCAGAGTTTGAACAGTTTCATCTATTGCAGCATCATCATCAAATACTTAAACCAGTTTGCATACAGGTTTCATCAGGATTTGAGGATTCTTCATCTCCTGTGGCTTTGTTGGTTCATCAATATTTCCTTTCCCTTTATCCTTGGGATCAATTTGTGATTTTGTCTTGGGCTTTGAAGCCTCAGAAATTGACCTTTCCTTGATCACAATGCCTTTTACCTTAGGCCTTGGAGGTTTCTTAATATCAGAAGCTTTAGACTTTAGATTTGTCTTCTCTGCTGCAAATCTAGCTTCTTCCTCCTTTAGATTCTCTAAATCCATTTTAGGATTTTGCTTGAGAAATAGTCTTCTAGCAATTTCTTCATCAAGTGTCTGAATTTTAGGATCTTTGTAGTAGACTGTAGTCTCCCTTCCCTTGAGCTTCAGAGTTTTCAAAAACTTCTGAGAGTCTTTAGATTCTGACTGAATCAGGATATCAGAACTTGACATCAGACTTTTAGTATGCACAACATCAGAACTTGACTTTTTCTATGTAGAAGATTTGCTAACATCGGAAATTACTTTCTGTGAAGATTTTCCTTGACCTTGACTCTAATATCTACTCTTATCAGAGTTTCCCTGATCATCACCTTTATCATCCTTTTCCTTCAGAATTTGACTAGTTGAGCATTTGGACTTAACTACCTTCTCCCCCTTTTTGGCATCATCTGGTAGTAGGAGAGAGAGAAGAAGTTCTACTGAAGATTGCATTTCATACAGTTGAACTTGTTGAGAGGCTTGATTCTGCAGGATCTCAGTAATTTGGGCTTGTTGCTTTTCTTGAACCTTCTCAATAGCTTCAACTTTCTCAAGAATAGGTCTGATAAACATCTTTTTGTCTAGCTTGATCTCCATATCCAGCTTATCAGCTCTTTTCAGAAGTTTTTCAACTTTTTCATGAGTAATGGAGTGTTGACCTTGAAGGTTTTTAGTACTTAGAGCTATGACTTTGAGTTGGTACTTGAAATCAGAGTTTGTCAACAGTTCATCAGCTTTTGATATATGCCCTGTCAGAACTTTTGAGCTTGGAATGAAATCAGATTCATTCCACTTCTTGGTCTACTCAATTCCTCTGTGAGTTTTTGCCCAAGGAACATGAGCTTCTTGTTCAACAAACTTTGTAACCAGTTCCTCTTTTCCAAGAATGGGAGCATTAATTGGAGCACTGTCTCCAGAACTTGCTAACATCTCCTCATCTTCTGATAACACAAGAGTGTGTGTAACTGAAGGAGATTCTGGAACAACTTCATTCTGATCTTCAGTTTCCAGATCCAGAATTGGTGTAAATGGTATCTCAGCCTGTAAGATTGGAGAAGTAACAGTAGATGGCTGAGCTGCAGTTGGAGCTTCCAGATAGAGAACAGTTGGAATGTTTAGCCTGTGGATGTCAATTTCAGGACTTAATCCTGAATCTTCGACTGTTGTTTCTTTAATTAGAGAGACATGAGGTGTGATCACTGTGTCAGGAACAATGTCTTTAGCTTGAGGAAGGGCTTCAATGACAATTAGTTCATATGAGATCAGAGATTTCTATTCCCCTTCCTCAGCTTCTTGAGTATCCTCAGAGTGAGGTTGTGCCAAATGCCTTCCTGCTCTCTATTTCTTTGATCTCCTGGATGGTAGAGAAACATGATCTGCATCAGAGTTTGCAGATCTTTTCCTTTTCTAAATTTCAGACCCTTCAGCTTCTACTTCCTTCTGAAAAATCACATTTACAGCTTCTACCCCTACAGGTTATCGATGTGGGAACCTGTACATGTGCATCTTCATCAGATTCATCCCTTAGAAAGATCCTCCTTCTTCTCCTTGGTGGAGATTTAGGCACATAAATAGTCTTTTAGGCCTAGAAGATGAGGTTCTGACTGTAGGTGTTGATGGTCATGGTTGTGAGGATTGTGTGGGTTGGAAATATGTTCTGATGGTAGGTTGTGGTTGAGGTTGAGAAGTGGTAGGTTGTGTAGGTGCTGATGGAGGTTGGGATGGTTGTACATTAGGATATATGGCAGTATAGGTGTTTGGATCAAAGTTTAATAAGACTTGTTTGACTGATTGAGGAATTTGGAGGGGTCAAAGTAGGTAAAAGATTGTAAAATCTTTTAACTCCCATATATATACTCTCTATTTGACAATGGTTATAATTGAAGCAGAACCGACATTAGACACCTGTCACGCAGTAAATAGTCAAAACAATAGTTAATGGGCACGAGAAATAAGCAGAAATAATTGCGCACATGCAGTTATCAAGGCAAACACGTTTCCCACTAACCAAATTGTGACACCCTCAATCTCGAGGTTAGGAAAATGAGGACCCACACACCTTTAATCTACTAATTAAATAAGCATAAACCCCGATTAGCTACTAACAGGATCAAATAGGATAAAGTATGAGACAAGATTACAACTACCAACCATAAAATATAACTCACAACCCCAAAATAAAATCAAATATACATAGTCGATCCCGGCTTGGAACAAACAGATAACCCATTGTATCTTTACAACTCTCTGGCTAAACGTTTGCTCACTCAAAAACTTTACTACCTGCTCTGGCAACCGGAAGCCCTCAACACGATAGGGACCACCAAGTACGCTCTTACGAGCAGTGCGCCTAAGCCTGGCCATCTTCTTGCTTAACTGCCATGGTTAGTTTAAAACAAAACATATGAGTATAAAACTCAGCAAGTAACTAAACAACAGTTCTACAATACAAAATCCACAATATACTTTACTGATCTCAGAGCATTCTACTTTATCAGTTCTAGGTGGCAGATTTTTATCTTTCAGGTTATAAAAGGGGTTATAAAGAAAATTTTGGGCTTTCAAGGAACAAGGCTCAAAGCAGGGTGAAAGCCGACATTCATCACAAATCATTAAAGGATAAAAACAGATCTTTCAAATGGAAAGCGACAAATCTTTTCATTATAAGGAATCAATTATATGATCAATAGAATAAAAAATTAGGGTTCACAAGCTTGAAGCTCCACAATATCACAATCAAAGCAATATAAATCTTTTTCATTTTCAAAGAATCAATTACTGAATAGGAAATTTCAATTCCTTTTAAAATCATTATGGAACCCTTGATTGGACCACTTTATCTTTCATTTCATAATAATATGGGCGATCAGCCCGTACCGACCTCCATCCGGTCTTTAAGGTACCAATGACATAATTTCAGCCTTAAATTGGACTAGCCCCGCTTGCCTCTTACTATGACTGGATTAGTCCCACTATCCTCTTACGTTCCAATCCAATCCATCAGGAATTCATTTGGAAAACCTTGATTTGGAAAAAGGTAGGTTTACTAAATTCATTTTACATTTACCATGAATATGAAATCAATCCGACTTTTTTTCAAGTCGAAACTCATTCTTAAGTTCAATTTCAAGAATTTCAAAGTTAAGGGAATGAATCAGGGATAAGTAAAGTTCAATTCTAGGGATCTTGATCAATGATAACATGGTACTCAAGTTAGGGAAATCAAAACTGTTTCAAGGATCAATAGAGGATAAGGTAAACAAGGAACGAAGCATCATTACAAGGGGTTCATAAAGGTACTTATAGGGTTTATAACAGTTCATGGTATAATAAATAATTAGAACAGGAAAAAGAGTTACCAAAGGGGTTGGATCAATAAGCTTATCAATAACAATTTCACATGATCAAAGACAGGGTATCTCAAATCAATAATAGGGGTTCATTACTTTAACAGTTCAATACTCTACATGGCATGAACAATATCCTCTCTATAACAATTTACACAAGTAATTAGAGTTACTTGCCTGAATTCGCTTTCCTGAAGGTTGAACTACTGCGACCTAGTATACCTTTCCTTTTCCTAGCATGAATGCCCTCACGCTCCAAATCAACAATCAAAACCAACACCTTAATTAGTTTCTCAACTCTCGTTCCCGGAACGTTCACTCAATACGATAGCTCGATTATACTCTCGACTCGAACTATACGAGTATAGATTATACATACATGCACATAGCACATAACACATTCCTTTCTCATAACCTTTATATCCTTATATACTCAATAATCAACTTATAATCGCTTAACCTTGACTATTCTTCAAATCAAATGATTATAACTCATACGAGTACACGATTCATTCACAACTAAATCTTTACGACCATAACTATCACTTATAGGTTTTAAAATCAATCAACTTAGTTCCTTTTTCTTTTATTTCGTAATTCGAATCACATACCACAATCAAACAACCAAATCCATAGATATTCACATATACACACCCGATCATTCTTTGATTACCACAAATCAAGTTTTAATTCTAAGTTCATATGGCCTATTCGGCCTTCTTGCAAATACCAACCACAAAATCAATCAATTACCTTAGCTCACATAAACATATAGCACAATCAAAAACCTTTAAAAAGAATCATTTTCCTCTCTTTTAACATCAAAATTCGAACCATAACCATATATATATAATCAAATTTCTAAAAAATTACACCATGCAACTTTAATCTTAGCATAATCCAACATTTAAACTAACACCTTTCCTTTATCAACAATAATTCAAACCAAAACATACATACATGCTCACATGCAATTCAAATTCATCTCTTCACTCTATCAAACACTCCTTTACATCAAATCATCACTTAGCAACATAAAACCTTAGTCGAATTTTCCAATTAACCGTACATGCATTCACTTATCTCTACATGCATGACTCTAAATCCACATACAAGCTTAACTATAATCTTAATTTCAACAATTATTGACCAATCAACACCAATTTCAAATCACACAAGTTTATTTGATAAATTTATTTCTTGACACAAAGCAATCATTCGGCCCTAACCATATAGATCAACATGCATAATTCAAATCAACTTCACACTTCGTTCTATCCCAAAGTCATCTAACAATCTCCATAACACATCGTTCACAAGTCATTTTATCATTTAAACCAACTAAATTTCTTAACACAAATCCAAGAATTTGAATTTCACATAAATCACAACATGCATGCATCAATTTAAGTTTATAAATCACTAATCAATTTTAATTATTCTATACTTTCTATAAACCACTATCCACCATCAATTTTATTATCAGAAATCAACTTAATTTCTTTTAAAATCAAAAACCCATTCGGCTTTATAGAAAACACCACATGCAAACACTAAAATTCGAGTTTATATAGTCTAAAGTTCAGTTTACACATCATAACTCACCACCGGTTCACCGGAGTTCATCACCGGTGGCGGTGGCTTCATGGTGGTGCCCTCATTCGAGGGTGTCCAACCTCAAAAACCCCCGATTTCTTCTAAAAATCACAGAAACAAACACATGCAAGACATAATCATCATAAAATTACATCATCTTGGTTCTATAAAACAAGAACTCGACAAAAACCGAACCTAAACACACACACACACACACTCGCATGCAAGTACCAAACCACACATGCAAGTGAATCAAAGCTTATATATAGAACAAGGATGAAGTTTTATGGAAGAATCCATAAAAATCAAGTGAAGAAGAGAGAAGTACCGAGAGGAAAAGGATAGAGAGACTTCGAGAGTGAGAGAGAAAAAAGAGAGAGAGGAATGAGAGAATGTGAGAAATGAGGGAGTGGCCGGGTGAAAAGAAAGAAAAGGGGCGGGGAGGTGGTTTTTATAAGAGTTTGGCATGGGTAAAATGGTCACGTGCCAAACTTTTTAATTTCCTTTTCTCCTTTCTTTTTTTTTATCAAAGATTGCATTTAACACAAGATAGCTCTCTCTGAAAATATGAGAATGAAACGAATAATAATTTTAAAATGTAGATCTCGAAATTAGATTTCCAACCATTACTTATAATAAACTTTTGAGTGTACGGTTGATTTTATATGATTTTTACAAGCTCACGCTAAAAATAGCATTTTAACACATAAAAATCATTTTAAAAAGCAACGATCATGAAATAAATCCGTCTATCATTTTTAAAAAGTCTCTAGGACTATTTCGGAGATAACAAAACAAATCTCATGCCTTTACCTTACTCATATAATTTTATAAAAATGTGCAAAGGTTAAATAAACCTAATTTAAATCAAATAATTCTCTTAAAAATATCAACAGATCACGTAATCACGCATATAGACAAGCAAGCACGTATACTCACACATCACAACTTATGTCTGGTCATAAAAATTTCCCTTTTAATCATCATTCCTCTTTCCGTGTACCGGGTCACGTTCTGCCTGACGGCTCGACGCTCAGCGTTTCAATTACGTTTCACAATATCATTACCGACCGACACGTCACTAGAACGCAATACTTTACTTAAACATTCATTTCACATAATAACACATATTTCACATTTTAAATACTTTAATCCAGGGGTGAGCAAAAAATTTCATAACCGTCCAAACCAACCGTTTCAAACCGCCCAAACCGAAATTTAATGGTTTGTAACGGTTTGGATCGGTTATGGTTTCATTTTTCCAAAACCCGAAAAATAACGGTTTGGTTTGGATTTGTCTTTTATACCGCCCGTTATATCCAAACCACCCGAATCTATTAAAATATTTTAATTATATATTTTGAGGATACATATATTAGATAAATTATTAATATTTATAAGTAGTTGAATCCATGTTATGTTAAGTGCACTTGAATGTTACATATTGAAGTTAAAAGATCCAAATTATTACATAATAAATTTGTTTAGTTGATAATTTATTAACTTATTAAATTTTTTACCTAGTAAATATATGCACATATTTTTCTTAACGGTTTAAACGGAAACCGCCCAACCCGAACCATTATAGTTTGGGTGGTTTGGTTATATCAGTAACGGTTATGGTTACGGTAATGGTTAAGTAAAATGTAAAACCGCTAAATTAGGTTTGGATGGTTATGAGCTCTAAACCCGCCCATTTCACCCGATACTCACCCCAGTTTAATCCCTTTTTCGGACGGGTTCCGTTCTACCTGACGGCCCGACAACACAGCTTAACTCCTAAGCTGACTCTTTAAATTGGAACGTATCTATCTACGCTCCCAGATACTAATATACAATAAAGACAATTAATCATCACTTAATCATATCTTTTATAATCACTTCACATAAATCATATTTTATTGACTTAATTATGTCACAAAATTCTCAGTCGTCACAATCTACCCTCCTTAAAAGGATTCAGTCCCCAGAATCTAGTCTAAGCAAATAGATGGGGATACTTTTCTTTCATTTCACTTCCTAATTCCCAAGTTGATTCTTCCACTATTGGATTTCTCCACAACACTCTGACTAAAGGTACAACTTTATTTCTAAATGTCCTCTCTTTTTGGTCTAAGATTCGAACTGGTTGTTCCACATAAGACAAATCTGGTTGAATTTCCACTGGTTCCAATTTGATCACATGGCTCGCATCAGCATTATACTTCTTTAGAAGGGACACATGAAATACATTGTGAAAATGTTGCATTTGCGGAGGTAGCGCCAATTCATATGCCACCTTTCCAACTCGTCGCAGTACTTCAAATGGTCCAATATACCTATGACTCAACTTCCCTTTCTTTCCGAATCTGGTTAAACCTTTCCAAGGAGATATCTTTAACAAGACTTTGTCTCCAGGTTCGAATTGCACATCTTTTTATTCTCGATTTGCTTACTTTGTTTGTCGATCTTGAGCTGCAATTAATCTTTTTCGTATCATTTACACCTTTTCTTTCGTTTGTTGAACTAGCTCTGGGCCAATTAATTTACGCTCACCAACTTCGTCCCAATACGTAGAGGATCTACATTTTCTTCCAGACAACGCTTCATAAGGCGGTATGCCAATACCCACGTGATAACTGTTGTTGTAGGAAAACTCAATTAACAGCAAATGATCGTCCCGATTTCCTTTGAAATCTATTGCACAAGTTCGCAACATATCCTCAATTGTCTGAATTGTCCTTTCACTTTATCCGTCAGTCTGCGGATGATATGTCGTACTCATTTTTAGCTTAGTTCCCAAATGATCATGAAATTGTCTCCAAAATCTCGAGCTAAGCCTTGGATCTCTATTAGACACGATAGATACAGGAACTCCGTGACGCATCACAATCTCATCCAAATATAATTTGACCAACTTTTCCAACAAAAACCTTTCATTTATCGGCAAGAAATGTGCTGACTTCGTCAATCGATCGATTACTATCCAAATCGCATCATGATTAGACTTGGTCTTAGGTAATCCTACCACGAAATCCATTGCGATATGTTCCCATTTCCATTCTGGTATGTCTAGTGGTTGAAGTAATCCACTTGGCCTCTGATGTTCCGCTTTTACTCTTTGACACGTATAACACTTACTTATCCATTCCGCAATTTCCTTTTTCATGTTTGGCCACCAATAACTCTCTTTTAAATCCTGGTACATTTTTGTACTTCCAGGGTGAATTAAAAATCTCTAGTTATGCGCTTCTTACAAAATCTCGTGCTTTAGCTCCACAATATTAGGTATCCAAATACGTGAGTTAACACGATATATTCCCTTCTCATCCTTTTGAGCTTTGATTTCTTCTCCTGATAACTTAACCTTTTCGCGATTCATCACTTGCTCTTGACAACATCGAATCTTTTCCAAAATTTCGGGTTGAAATGACATCGCATATATTGCTTCACCTCCAAATTCTGGAGTCTGCACTTCTATTTCCATTTTTTCAAAATCCTTGATCAATTCCTCCGACGACGTTAACATATTCAATCTTTCTTTGCGACTTAGAGTGTCTGCTACCACATTTGCCTTTCTAGGATGATAGTTTATCGCACAATCGTAATCTTTGATCAACTCTAACCATCTTCTTTGTCTCATATTCAACTCCCTTTGAGTGAAAATATACTTTAAACTCTTATTGTAACAACCCAAATCCGGGGTCAAGATTTGGTGTCACTAAACAATCTTTACATAAAATAAAAGAATATTCAATTAACCCCTTGAATCCGGATCGTTTACAGGTTATGGTATGAAACAAGAATCTAATCTTATACAACTTACAACAACTAACATACAAATGAGAATACCTTTGTCCTAACGCTCTTGCTATATTCCTCTAATTTCTTCAACTTCTCACAGCGGAGAGTTTTCTAACTTCTGCTATCTATCAAAGCTATTCACTTTTATCCTTATCTGTTTCTGGCAGAATTAAGAATTTACAAAGCAAGAGTGAGCCAAAAATGCCCAGCAAGTATATAATTTGAGTTTCAAGCATTAATAACAAAAGAGAGACTTCCGGACAAAATCTTAAAACAAATTTAAACAATTCTATTTATTTTGAGTCAGTTGAGCGAATAAACGTCGGTTGTCCCAAACTTTTAACTATAAATTCAAAAATGACAAGCGATTCCCCGATTCATCTCCTGAATCAGGGTTTTGTCCGGTTTTGGAATCATAAAACCATTCAAGAGAGAATGCCGTTAATGGCGATCAACAACAAATCAGACTGGACACTAGTTCGCATCTATATCCTGCTAATCAGTCAGCATACAGTGCAGATCTATACCTACCTGTATAGATCCAGTCGGGTCCCCAGGCACTACGGCCCATCTCAAGACACCGGTCATGTTTCGGTCCTTGGGATTAAGTAAAACTCAATCCCCAAAATATCACTATCCAGCCCGTGGAGTATTTTGATATCAAATCATACCAATTCAGGGTTCGCAAATAACCCGAAAGAATGGGTATTTGCTCAAGAGAGCAATTGAATTATAGGAACAAGAATAAAAAGAACATGCATAATAAGAGTAATTACAGCGAAATATAAAATATTTAACTATTCTGAACTTAGAATAGGAACGAAGAAATATTTGCAGTATTTTAAAAGAAAAATCATGAATATTTGCAGTATTAAAAATAAAGTTCGGGAATACTTGCAGTATTTAAAAGAAAATCAAGAATACTTGCCTCAATAAGCTTTAATTACTATTACTGGTTGACTTTGGTTCGATCTGGATGTTCGTCTTTATCGTCAAACTACTATTCCATTCTGGATACGATCCCAACACCCAGGTCCTTCGATTGGAACTTCTTTGATCTCGACATCTAATCACTAGATCGTTCCTAGTCCGATGTCGATACTCGGGTTTTCCGTCTCGGACCTAGAGGGGTTGAAATACCCTAATTCAGATAATCGCTTAAGCTTAACATCAAATCGCTATCCTATTCTACCTATATGATTTTATAACTGAACTCATATTTATATGTATTATTGAAATACACATAGCAATTATGGTTCACATCTTCAAAACTCGGTTCGGTATTTATTTTCGAAAAATACATATACTCGTCGTTTTGGAAAAAACAGGTAATCGCTAATTTATAGATTATTTTGTCTCCATCACACTTAAGTTCATATAATATAATTATATATGATTATTCGACGTCTCCGATAATTATAGGTTATATTCCCGTATTTTCGGAATTTATTTCCCGAAAATCGGGCAGCGTCTCCTTTGTTTATCGGCCTGCCCGTCGAACAATTCGACGCCCATCACAATCAATAACAACAACATCCAATCCAATTTGAAATCACAAACACCATTACAATTTCAATTATTTATTATTATCATCCGTACTTTTACGTTTTTGTTTATATTTTTCGTTTCACAATTAAATTTTACCAAACTAATTTTATTTAAATAATAAATGTAAGACTCAGATAAAAATCATCATTCCCCACCGTCGACTCGCCGTGGCTCATCGTCGAAGGCGGTAAAATTCATCGATAAATTCGGGTTTCCATACAAATTTCACCGATTAATTTTAATAATTTACCGCATGAATAAATTTATTTATTTCACGAAAATTATTTAACTGCTTTATTCGAACATAGTTTAATCAGTATCCTGCAGAAAATAATTAAACCCGAATCAGGACTACAGAACCAGCATCACAGAACCAAAACAACATCCATCTGTACAACAAATACACATGGAGGGATGCCCCCACGCGCCTCCACCCTCGCCGGAAACGGAGAGGGACGGCGATGGGAGGGATAAAACAAATAGAAACACAGCAAAAACCCATACACGCGCACATATGCACACACTGTATGTAATCATGCGAAAGGAAAATAACAGGAAGCAAAAACCGGGGAGAAAACCGGAAACAAACCGGAGAAGAAGTCGCCGGAAATGGAAAGGTACACCGGTGAAGCACCCGAACCAATGGGAAAAAGAAAAAGAAAGAGAGAACTGAGCAATTGAAGGATTAAATGAGAAGAAAATAAAGAGATTTGTGAGGAAGATTGAGAGAGACAAACCGAGAGAGAACCGATCGAAAGTGGAGAGGGATGGAGGAGAAAGGCGGTGGTGACACCGACCGGGGGGTTAGGTTTTATATATATTTTTCCTTTTATTTGTTACCTCTATTTTATTCCCGTTATCACCCCTTTTTCGTATCGCAATTTTATAAATTGAGCGAGTGTTTAATAAGTAAAATAATCCAAAAATTTACGAAAATAATTTCTTTAAAAATCCCGAAATAATTAGGAGTTAGTAAAATTAAATTTGCAAGATTTCTAAATTATTTTGATAATGCGCATTAGACCTGTATTCTTTTCAATTTAGCGAATACACGTGCGATTAAATAAAAGCCAGAAAATTTCTGAAATAAATTTTAAAATTCTCGGAATATTCCAAATTTAATAAAATAAATTTTTCATGATTTTTGAAGCATTCTGGAATTAAATACTGATTTTACAATTAAATAAAATCAGAAAATCATTTAAAGATAAATAATCAATAAAATGTTGATTTCCAAATTTTATAAACTCCTAAAAATAATAAATAAAATTATAAAGCAACAAAATAATTTTTAGGAGCAATTTTAGCATTTATGAGAATAAATATTCAATAAAATCATTTTAAAATGAATTAAATTCACACAGCTCAATAATTAATTATAAAATTAATCTTCGCGTCTAACAATTAACAAACACTTGATAATACAACAACACATAGCTGACATAACCATCACATATTTTATTTATTTAATATTTCGATAATTATATTTATAGACCGGATCCGAAAATAGGTTATTTAGTCACTAAGTAACTAAAAAGACGATACGATTTTAATACCAGAATTGGATAATTATCAAAACAGAGCTTCCTACAAAATACTTTATGCAAAATTAAGGTGATAATGTCTCGCCTTTTGAGAATATGGATTCTTATCGATATATATAAAATGATTTGCGTATCTAAAATTTCACACCGGGACTCGTACAGGTCAAACCATACCCCGGATCGAAAAAGTCAAAACATGAAAAGTGTTCATAATTATCAGATTAGGTTAGGAAGGAGTTTTCAGAAGAGTTTCGGGTCGTAAAAACGCAAAAACGATTGAAGTGGGATGGTTTCTAATTCTTAAAATAAATTTTATTACTATGTAAAAATAATCATTATTAATTCTATAAATCCTTATAAAATTATATAATAGTCCAAAAATTACCAAAAAAATACCAAAATTATCCATATTTGATTCTGGATAATTAAAAATTAAAATATCTTATTTTTATCAGAAATAAACATCCAAATATTAATATCAATTATCAAATAATTCACCAAAATTCACGTAAAATCACATAATAATTATTTACTGATAAAAATAAATACATAATATTTTCCAGGCGTTACATCCCCCCCCCTTAAAAGGATTTTGTTCTCAGAATCACGCTAAGGAACATACGCTGATACATCTCGAGTATCTTACTTAAAATTTTCCAAAACTCATCATTTTCACCACTACTCAACATTCTTCTGCCAATATCAACATCTATCAGTTGCTCATGCAACCTAATTCAAATTTCCATTCTGTATATATCTATAGGGCTAAATTATTCTTCATGGTCATACACACATGAATGTTTTATGATCTTACTATACCTGTGACAACAAGACCAACTCATTCACAATCATTCTATTTATCTTATTGCCTCAAAGGACTAATTTAATTCACACTAATCTTCTTTTCTGTCTAATTCCAATAATTCGTGTTCATGAACTTTCTATTTTCACTGGCTGTTCTACTCTACTGCTCATGTCCTCTTTTGTTTGGTTAGTCTGGCCCATACTCATTTTCTAATCAGATTCAAGAATCTTTAATCGGTCCCTTGCATTTTCTATCCGTCTGCACCGGATATCCCGAGCTCATAACGTCTGATGCTTCAGAATGTTCTACATCTAGAAAGGAAAATCTTGACAATTGCATCTACTCACCATTTTGTAGCATTCTGCTATTTCTTTTCAATCATTATCAAGTAAATTCATCGAGCGAGAATCTGCTACTATCTGAAAGGAAATATTAATTTGGAACGGAATGAATCATAACTTTATTCAAAACCCGGTCTCCTGGTACTAATACTCATTTTTTTGTCATATCAAATTAGATATCAATACGAAATTTGATGCTCACAACGTCTCATACTGAAGTCAACATCAATCATCTGCATTAATACCACCTTTGATATCCAACAACAAAGTAAGTATCAGCATAACCCAGAAGACGGATCAAATCATATTCTTCAATTCCTAACTTTTCAAGTTCTCTTAACCATTTCCCAACAATCTTAATGGTATCCACTCTTTTCTTTCTATTCAAAACATCTGTCCCTAAATGGACCTTTCCCGGTTGGTAGTTAACCAAGAATCATAGCTCCTAATCCATTATAACCAGAATTCATATCTTTGGAGATGAAACTGCAGTTGCAATTTTTCAACTCTTCGCAAGCATATCTTCAGGCGTTCAACTTGGTCTTCCTTAGTCCTTGAATTAACGAGGATGTTATCAATAAATACAATTACACCATCCAAATACTCCTGGTACATTATGTTCATTTAATCTTCGAACTTACAACTTTTGATAATCGATGCGTAACTTCATACCTCCATTCTCTTTTTTCCCATGACCTCTTTTGTGCATAGCACGAAACACTCTTTATTTTATTACTCTTTCACTCCACACTCTGGAAGTTTCCTTCACCCGTTACTTCATCCCTACTAGGTCATACAATACAGGGCTTTTGACACCAGCTTGACTATGTGCATTAACCAATGAGAAATTTCACCGTATGTTTCGAGGTAACCTTGGTAAATCATTCGTTAGAATCTTCGGGGCTTTGCTTTAATTCTAAAGAATTCTGATATAAGATTCATTGTAACATTCTTCTTTAGCAGTTCGCCACTAATACCTTGGTTTACTCTCCCTTGTTAACACGCATTCTTTGAATGAAATTTCTATCTTCATTTATCGACATTTCACTTCATTCTCCTATCAGTTCTGGAACAATTGACGTTCGCAACTTGCATATATCTAGGATTATTTTATAAAATTTCTTTATCATTCTTTTGATTCCATTTCTTTTCTTTATTATTTCTCCATTCTCATTATTCATTATCTCTTTTAAACATAACGAATTTCTTCTTTTTCTTGATAATATTAATATGTTCATTATTAGATAAGTCATTTCTGAAGTTAACGCTAGAATGCAGGCTATTATTTATAATATCTAAATTCTTATTAACAAAATTATTAAAATTCATCGATAACAATTTTCTTAACCTCGTTTACTCACTGATCACATAATTGGCTTTCTCCAACTGATCAACATTTCTTTTTCTCGAGTTCTCATGCAGATTTCGTCAGTCTCTGTCTTATATCAAATAATTGTATTTGGGAGTATCCCAGTACTACACAGCAACTTCTATTTAATCGTAATTCGATAAAGATGCATAATTACGTTCTTCATGGAGTATTATTATCGAAGGTAATATTTCTTTACTCTATCTTGGATCTTCAATTCTTGCAATGTTCTCTCCACTAATTTACAGTAGCTTCCATGAACTCGTCATTCGATATGGGTATACATCCAAGTCCTTTTTGGAACGTGATTACAGATGATAAAATCTCTTTCCTTCATCTTGAACCTTCAGTTCTTAAAAAATATTCTTCTAACTAACATGAACCAATAACTTTCTATTCCTTTTGTCTATTACACGGGGCGTATTCGTCTAGGTAAAATCTCGCACATGTCTGTAGTAACATCGCGCTAATTTTACTAAACTTTCAATTGCTGCTAATGCCATAACCTCCTCCAAATTGATAATCGCCTTGATTTCGGATCTGAAAATCATGCCAGAGTTTGACTTAATCTAATTGGAATCGACCTCAATTTAACTAACCATTAGTTGGTAAAGTTAATCAATTAACTCTTTTAATTGATCAATTAAACCAAGTGAAGACTAGCTAACTGGAATCAAAGACCAATTACATAAAGTCGGTTTGATCATAACATTCTTTCTCAGGAACCGAGATCGCAAACATTTGGAGTACCGATGAAAATGACAATATACTTCTTTATTCTTGAACGTAGGAAATTTCTGAAAATTTGGGCAGCACTTCCCCTACACCATTGCCTACCAGTCGGACTCAAGCCGACACCATCAATCAACCAAATCATCTACAATCATATCCACCTACTTCCATTAACCAAAATCATCAATTCCCCCAATTCACCTTTGATCAGCATCTGACTGGCATAGCATATATCTTTTTAATTGGGATTGGGTCTGAAACCCACAATAATTAATATAACCATACATTTCTCAATTCTTTCAGAATATTACGAATTGTCATTAATGAATTTACCTCGTTGTTTTTCAAGGATTTTATTTCGCGATTCTTTTAACTTATTTCTTGCCATTACCAATTGTGTATAGTTACTTTTAAGAATTATGGCGTATCCTTTTACCAATCACAACAATCATCTATCTTGGACGATACACATTCAATTTTATTAACTTATCTGTTTATCTTTTAATAACCACACACGGTTTTCATTACTATCGTCACAATCTGGTGGAAACTTAATCGTTACATCGTTATTTCTTAAAAGGCTTCACAGTCGAATCACCCCTGCTTCATCTCCACTTATGTTCCCGTATCAAACTTTCGTCACTGACCTGGGTATGAGCATTAAATTCACCATCACTTGTTTATGCAAGTTAGAGAACTTCACAACTTCTTGAAGAACACGTTCGAAGTTCGATTACATTTAAGATTTCTTGAATTTTCACGACAAATATCTTTTCATGACGAAGGGATGCCTCGCCTGTCTGAGTCATTGTTCAGAATTCCCCTGATCTTCGATTATCATCCCGACACGCGCTTGCTTTGTCTGACGCACACAACTTTACTTCCTTATTTTGTAATTAATCTATTTATTACGGTTCACTAACGATTCATTTTTCATCAAAATCTTCCGATTTGAAGTGCATTACGTTAACGTAATCTACCGTATTAATGAGATCCTCATAACACGAACAACTGTCAGATTTGATGTCTTTTCCACAACCACGTTGTCAGTGTGTCCATTCTTCCTTGCTCGCAAATGTTCATCATTTATCAGCTTGCAATCTTATTCTCCTTCGACACGTAATTCTACCTGTCGTACAAGACTATTCTATTTCTTTTGTAATCGTCAATGAACAGACTCGATGCAAGAGGAGAGTTTGTGAACATGATTTTGATTGAAAAACGGAATAAGGAATAACAATGCAACAACCAATTAAAAGAATTTATAACTCAGAAAATTTGAAGGAAGAAAAATGAGTGAAGAATGAGACAACCATATTCGTACTCAAGATGGCCAGTCTTTCATACTATATGGCATACAACACATGATTAGGTGGAGTCCCACCCGACTCTTCGTCATTTCGACAAAGCGTCATATCACAACACTGTTGTCTCAATCAAGGATTTGAGAAGAGAAATAATTCAGAAGGAATACAATGAATTTTCTTTCATTTTCGCCTCATATAATTTATCAACAGAAGAAGCTCATACGTATTCAAAACTCGAGAAGAACATATGCTATCGTATTTGAAAAAGAATAACATTGTAGATCACCATTGATCACCGTCCACGCTCCATTTACGTATGCCTCCAGGGACCATTCGGATGAGAGATTCACCGTTTAGGTCACGTTATAACTTCGGAATGTCTTCTGGGAATGCCTCCATATTCAAAGCTTTAACAATTCAATCATATCGCGTCCTTACAAAATTTATAATCATTGCCTCCAGTCGCATTCACGAATCAAGAAAAACGTATACTATCGTATTAGAAGAAAGGATGTCAATGTCGATCACCTTCCATGCTTCGCCTACATCTGCCTTCTGGATCGTTCGAATACAGGTTTACGATTTAAGTTACCTCATTGCTTCAAAATGATGCCTGGAAATATCTTCACACCAAATGCTTCAATAATTTGATCTTAATCGCGTCATTCTGAAATTTAAAATCACGACTTCAGATTTCATCTATGTCGTGTAAAATACCCATCGATCACGCAATGCCTCAATTTCGTCGATAGAAATACGATTCTTTTCCAATCATCTGGAAGATTCTGCCATTTCCTTCAATCATCCTCCGTCCATTCGAATCACGAATCTCGTTAAATTTTAATAATTTTATAAATTGGGGTAAATAATATTTTAATATGTTGATTCAATTATTGATTTTATTAAACAACGTTTACTTTCATTTTTCACAGCAAACATTAAACCTTCTCGCTGCTGGTGGGTCTACTTGGCCCTTTGAATTAACAATACTGAATCTAATTCCATTCTTCTTTTTAGGTCATTTTCTGTTTATAATAAGAAGAACTTAAGTAGTACCTCGACAACCAAATTGTAAAACTTATTTCATGCAAAATCTTTTGAAAGTTGATTAAGGAAATCTTTTCCAAAATCTTATTTTTAAAGTTTTGAAAATCAAATATTTGGTCGTCATTACTATATAAGTTACTTGTTATTTTCCTGATTTACCAATGAAATGTCTAATTAAAAGACTGCTCATATAAGGGTCTCTCCACTTTGGTACCTCTTCCACTTTTCCTTGGATTCTGCTCGCACTTATTGATGGACGAAACTTCATTTACCGTCGTATATCATTTTATTCCTAACTCGAACCCAATGCTAACGCCTGCCATTGTCTTTCATATTCTCGTCGTCGTCCTTGACGTTATGCTTACAACCACACATGTGATTCGATGTTCTGTTTGTAGATAGGGTCGCATCTTCTTGCTAATCTTACCTATATCTAGAAAGGTAGATATCATTCCTCGCTCAACGTCCGGTATGTGATAAAAATCTTCATGCAACGATGATACCTTCGAAATGTGCAACGTTGGTTCTTCATCAACTTTCATCAACTGGTTGCCTCCGGCATGAAGCTCGTCCTACTACCTAATTCTAAGTTAAATTGTAGCTTCTCTTACACAAATTCCCACAAGAATCGATCTCATATTTTTCAAAACCACATGAAAAGTAGGGTAACATACCCCATCTCCGTCGATTTGTCGATCCCTCACTACTGTAGGATCTAAGAATTCAATATACCTATAGCGTTGCGACATTCGCCTTACACTTTCTCAGCAATCCTATCTTACCAACTTCAGATCAGATCTGCTAACCCTAATTCACACTCAACTCAACTTAACCTGAGTATGCCTAGGGTTTTTCCTATCCTGTAAGACGTATCATTCCTATCTTACTCTAACCTATTCTTATTTCAGTGACCAATAATCTGCAGCTCTGATACCAACTTGTAACAACCCAAATCCGGGGTCAAGATTTGGTGTCACTAAACAATCTTTACATAAAATAAAAGAATATTCAATTAACCCCTTGAATCTGGATCGTTTACAGGTTATGGTGTGAAACAAGAATCTAATCTTCTACAACTTACAATAACTAACATACAAATGAGAATACCTTTGTCCTAACGCTCTTGCCATATTCCTCTAATTTCTTCAACTTCTCGCATCGGAGAGTTCTCTAACTTCTGCTGTCTATCAAAGCTATTCACTTTTATCCTTATCTGTTTCTGGCAGAATTAAGAATTTACAAAGCAAGAGTGAGCCAAAAATGCCCTGCAAGTATATAATTTGAGTTTCAAGCATTAATAACAAAAGAGAGACTTCCGGACAAAATCTTAAAACAAATTTAAACAATTCTATTTATTTTGAGTGAGTTGAGCGAATAAACGTAGGCTGTCCCCAGCCTTTAACTATAAATTCAAAAATGACAAGCGATTCCCCGATTCATCTCCTGAATCAGGGTTTTGTCCGGTTTTGGAATCATAAAACCATTCGAGAGAGAATGTCATTAATGGCAATCAACAACAAATTAGACTGGACACTAGTTCGCATTCATATCCTGCTGGTCAGTCAGGATACAGTGCAGATCTATACCTACCTGTATAGATCCAGTCGGGTCCCCAGGCACTACGGCCCATCTCAAGGCACCGGTCATGTTTTAGTCCTTAGGATTAAGTAAAACTCAATCCCCAAAATATCACTATCCAGCCCGTGGAGTATTTTGATATCAAATCATTTTGAATTCAAAACATACCAATTCAGGATTCGCAAATAACCTGAAAGAATGGGTATTTGCTCAAGAGAGCAATCGAATTATAGGAACAAGAATGAAAAGAACATGCATAATAAGAGTAATTGCAGCAAAATATAAAACATTTAACTATTCTGAACTTAGAATAGGAACGGAGAAATATTTGCAGTATTTTAAAAGAAAAATTAGGAATACTTGTTGTATTTAAAAGAAAGTTCGGGAATACTTGCAGTATTTAAAAGAAAATCAAGAATACTTGCCTCAATAAGCTTTAATTACTATTAATGGTTGACTTTGGTTCGATCTGGATGTTCGTCTTTATCGTCAAACTACTATTCCATTCTGGATACGATCCCAACACCCAGGTCCTTCGATTGGAACTTCTTTGATCTCGACATCTAATCACTAGATCGTTCCTAGTCCGATGTCGATACTCGGGTTTTCCGTCTAGGACCTACAGGGTTGAAATACCCTAATTCAGATAATCGCTTAAGCTTAACATCAAATCGCTATCCTATTCTACCCGTACGATTTCATAACCGAACTCATATTTATATGTATTATTGAAATACACATAGCAATTATGGTTCACATCTTCAAAACTCGGTTCGGTATTTATTTTCGTAAAATACATATACTCGTCATTTTGAAAAAAACAGGTAATCGCTAATTTATAGATTATTTTGTCTCCATCACACTTAAGTTCATATAATATAATTAATATGATTATTCGACGTCTTCGATAATTATAGGTTATGTTCCCGTATTTTCGGAATTTATTTCCCGAAAATCGGGCAGCGTCTCCTTTGTTTATCGGCCTCCCCGTCGAGCAATTCGACGTCCATCACAATCAATAACAACAACATCCAATCCAATTTGAAATCCCAAACACCATTACAATTTCAATTATTTATTATTATCATCCATACTTTTACGTTTTTGTTTATATTTTTCGTTTCGCAATTAAATTTTACCGAACTAATTTTATTTAAATAATAAATGTAGGACTTAGATAAAAATCATCATCGCCCACCGTCGACTCGCCGTGGCTCATCGTCGACGGCGGTAAAATTCGTCGGTACCCGATAAATTCGGGTTTCCATACAAATTTCACCGATTAATTTTAATAATTTCCCGCATGAATAAATTTATTTATTTCACGAAAATTATTCAACTGCTTTATTCGAACATAGTTTAATCAGTATCCTGCAGAAAATAATTAAACCCGTATCAGGACTACAGAACCAGCATCACAGAACCAAAACAACATCCATCTGTACAACAATTACACACGGAGGGACGCCCCCACGCGCCGCCACCCTCGCCGGAAACGGAGAGGGGAGACGATGGGAGGGATAAAATAAATAGAAACACAGCAAAAACCCATACACGCGCATATATGCACACACTGTATGTAATCATGCGAAAGGAGAATAACAGGAAGCAAAAACCGGGGAGAAAATCGGAAACAAACCGGAGAAGAAGTCGCCGGAAATGGAAAGGTACACCGGTGAAGCACCCGAACCAAGGGGAAAAAGAAAAAGAAAGAGAGAAATGAGCAATTGAAGGATTAAATGAGAAGAAAATAGAGAGATTTGTGAGGAAGATTGAGAGAGAGAAACCGAGAGAGAACCGATCGAAAGTGGAGAAGGATAGAGGAGAAAGGCGGTGGTGACACCGACCGGGGGGTTAGGTTTTATATGTATTTTTCTTTTTATTTGTTACCTCTATTTTATTCCCGTTATCACCCCTTTTTCATATCGCAATTTTATAAATTGAGCGAGTGTTTAATAAGTAAAATAATTCAAAAAATTACGAAATTAATTTCTTTAAAAATCCCGAAATATTTAGGAGTTAGTAAAATTAAATTTGCAAGATTTCTAAATTATTTTGATAATGCGCATTAGACCTGTATTCTTTTCAATTTAGCGAATACACGTGCGATTAAATAAAAGCCAGAAAATTTCCGAAATAAATTTTAAAATTCTCGGAATATTCCAAATTTAATAAAATAAAATTTTCATGATTTTTGAAGTATTCTGGAATTAAATAATGATTTTACAATTAAATAAAATCAGAAAATCATTTAAAGATAAATAATCAATAAAATGTTGATTTCCAAATTTTAAAAACTCCTAAAAATAATAAATAAAATTATAAAGCAACAAAATAAATTTTAGGAGCAATTTTAGCATTTATGAGAATAAATATTCAATAAAATCATTTTAAAATGAATTAAATTCACACAGCTCAATAATTAATTATAAAATTAATCTTCGCGTCTAACAATTAACAAACACTTGATAATACAGCAACACATAGCTGACAAAACCATCACATATTTTATTTATTTAATATTTCGATAATTATATTTACAGATCGGATCCGAAAATAGGTAACTTAGCCGCTAAGTAACTAAAAAGACGATACGATTTTAATACCAGAATTGGATAATTATCAAAACAGAGCTTCCTACAAAATACTTTATGCAAAATTAAGGTGATAATGTCTCGCCTTTTGAGAATATGGATTCTTATCGATATATATAAAATGATTTGCGTATCGAAAATTTCACACCGGGACTCGTACAGGTCAAACCGTACCCCGGATCGAAAAAGTCAAAACATGAAAAGTGTTCAGAATTATCAGATTAGGTTAGAAAGGAGTTTTCGGAAGAGTTTCGGGTCGTAAAAACGCAAAAATGATTGAAGTGAGATGATTTCTGATTCTAAAAATAAATTTTATAACTATGTAAGAATAATCATTATTAATTCTATAAATCCTAATAAAATCATATAATAGTCAAAAAATTACCAGAAAAATACCAAAATTATCCATATTTAATTCTGGATAATTAAAAATTAAAATATCTTATTTTTATCAGAAATAAACATCCAAATATTAATATCAATTATCAAATAATTCACCAAATTTCACGTAAAATCATATAATAATTATTTATTGATAAAAATAAATATATAATATTTCCCAGGCGTTACACTTATGATCTGTAAAAATCTCGCATTTTTCCCCGTATAAATAATGTCTCCAAATCTTAAGGGCAAACACAATTACTGCCAATTCCAAATCATGCGTGGAATACTTTTGCTCGTGCGGCTTGAGTTTCCTTGACGCATATGCTATTACCTTCCCGTGTTGCATTAACACATATCCAAGTCCTTTATACGAAACATCACTGAATATTACAAATTCTCCTTTTTCATCAGGTAACACCAACACTGGGGCGGTGACCAACCTCTTCTTTAATTCTTGAAAGCTTTCTTCGCACTTTTCCGTCCACACAAACTTCTCGTTCTTCCTTGTCAACTTCGTTAATGGAATAGTAATCTTAGAGAAATCTTGTACAAACCTTCTATAGTATCTGGCTAATCCCAAAAAACATTTGACTTCCGAAGGAGTCTTGGGTCTTTCCCAATTCATCACAGCTTCTATCTTGGATGGGTCTACTTTGATTCCCTCTTTATTAACTACATGACCAAGAAATTACACTTCCTTTAGCCAAAACTCACATTTCGAAAACTTAGCGTACAACCTTTCTTTTTTTAGAATTTCCAAGGAAATCCTCAAATGCTCCTTATGATCTTTTTCCGTCTTGGAATAAATCAGTATATCATCGATAAATACTATGACGAACTTATCCAAATATTGCTTGAACACTCTGTTCATAAGATCCATAAATGCGGCTGGCGCTTTCGTCAAACCAAAAGCCATTACCAAAAACTCGTAGTGTCCATATCTAGTTCGAAACACTGTCTTGGGTATATCTTCTGCTTTAATCTCTAATTGATGATACCCAGATCTTAAATCAATCTTTGAGAAACACGAAGCTCTTTTTAACTGATCAAACAAGTCATCGATTCGCGATAGAAGGTACTTATTCTTAATCGTCAACTTATTCAATTCGAGATAATCAATGCACAACCTCATACTTCCATCCTTTTTCTTTACAAATAATAGCGGTGCACCCCACGGGGATACACTCGGCCGAATTACTCCTTTATCCAACAATTCTTGCAACTGTGCTGCCAATTCCTTCATCTCGACTGGCGCCAAATGATAGGGAGCTTTCGATACTGGTTCCGTTCTAGCAGCCAAATCAATCGTAAACTCGATCTCTCTACCAAGAATATGAAACCATTCGGACTTTTTTCAAGTCGAAACTCATTCTTAAGTTCAATTTCAAGAATTTCAAAGTTAAGGGAATGAATCAGGGATAAGCAAAGTTCAATTCTAGGGATCTTGTTCAATGATAACATTGTACTCAAGTTAGGGAAATCAAAACCGTTTCAAGGATCAATAGAGGATAAGGTAAACAAGGAACGAAGCATCATTACAAGGGGTTCATAAAGGTACTTATAGGGTTTATAACAGTTCATGGTATAACAAATAATTAGTTTAGGAAAAAGAGTTACCAAAGGGGTTGGATCAACAAGCTTATCAATAATAATTTCACAAGATCAAAGACATGGTATCTCAAATCAATAACAGGGGTTCATTATTTTAACAGTTCAATACTCTACATGGCATGAACAATATCCTCTCTATAACCATTTACACAAGTAATTAGAGTTACTTGCCTGAATTCGCTTTCCTGAAGGTTGAACTACTGCCACCTAGTATACCTTTCCCTTTCCTAGCCTGAATGCCCTCACGCTCCAAATTTACAATCAAAACCAAACCTTAATTAGTTTCTCAACTCTCGTTCCCGGAACGTTAACTCAGTACGATAGCTCGCTTATACTCTCGACTCAAAATATACGAGTATAGCTTATACACACATACGCATAGCACATAACACATTCCTTTCTCATCACCTTTATATCTTTATATACTCAATAATCAACTTATACTCGTTTAACCTTGATTATTATTAAAATCAAATGATTATAACTTATACGAGTACACGATTCATTCACAACTAAATCTTTACGACCATAACTATCACTTATAGCTTTTAAAAATCAATCAACTTAGTTCCTTTTTTCTTTTATTCCTTAATTCGAATCACATACCACAATCAAACAACCAAATCCATAGATATTCACATATACACACCCAATAATTCTTTGATTACCACAAATAAAGTTTTAATTCTAAGTTCATATGGCCTATTCAGCCTTCTTGCAAATACCAACCACAAAATCAATCAATTTCCACCTTAGCTCACATAAACATATAGCACAATCAAAAACCTTTAAAAATAATCATTTTCCACTCTTTTAACATCAAAATTCAAACCATAACCATATATATACAATCAAATTTCTAAAAAATTATACCGCACAACTTTAATCTTAGCATAATCCAACATTTAAAGTAACACCTTTCTTTTATCAACAATAATTCGAACCAAAACATACATACATGCTCACATGCAATTCAAATTCATCTCTTCATTATATTAAACACTCCTTGACATCAAATCATCACTTAGAAACATAAAACCTTAGTCGAATTTTCCAATTAACCATACATGCATTCACTTATCTCTACATGCATGACTCTAAATCCACATACAAGCTTAACTATAATCTTAATTTCAACAATTATTGACCAATCAACACCAATCACACAAGTTTATTTGATTAATTTCTTTCTTGACACAAAGCAATCATTCGGCCCTAACCATATAGATCAACATGTATAATTCAAATCAACTTCACACTTCGTTCTATCCCAAAGGCATCTAACAATCTCCATAACACATCGTTCACAAGTCATTTTATCAATTAAACCAACTAAATTTCTTAACACAAATCCAAGAATTCGAATTTCAACTAAATCACAACATGCATGCATCAATTTAAGTTTATAAATCACTAATCAATTTTAATTATTCTATACTTTCTATAAACAATTATCCACCATCAATTTCATTATCAAAAATTAACTTAATTTCTTTTAAAATAAAAAACCCATTCGGCTTTATAGAAAACACCACATGCAAACACTAAAATTCGAGTTTATATAGTCTAGAGTTCAGTTTACACATCATAACTCACCACCAGTTCACCGGAGTTCGTCACCGATGACGGAGGCTTCACGGTGGTGCCCTCATTCGAGGGTTTCCAACCTCAAAAACCCCGATTTCTTCTAAAAATCACAGCAACAAACACATGCAAGACATAATCATAACAAAATCACATCATCTTGGTTCTATAAAACAAGAACACGGCAAAAACCGAACCTAAACACACACACACACACACACACTCGCATGCAAGTATCAAACCACACATGCAAGTGAATCAAAGCTTATATATGGAACAAGGATGAAGTTTTATGGAAGAATCCATAAAAATCAAGTGAAGAAGAGAGATGTACCGAGAGGAAAAAGAGAGAGAGAGAGAGAGACTTCGAGAGTGAGAGAGAAAAAGAGAGAGCGAAATGAGAGAATGTGAGAAATGAGGGAGTGGCCGGGTGAAAAGAAAGAAAAGGGGTGGGGATGTGGTTTTTAAAAGAGTTTGGCAGTGGTAAAATGGTCATGTGCCAAAATTTTTAATTTCCTTTTCTCCTTTCTCTTTTTCTTTTTATCAAAGATTGCACTTAACACAAGATAGCTCTCTCTGAAAATATGAGAATGAAACGAATAATAGTTTTAAAACGTAGATCTCGAAATTAGCTTTCTAACCATTACTCATAATAAACTTTTGAGCATACGGTTGATTTTATATGATTTTTACAAGCTCACGCTAAAAATAGCATTTTAACACATAAAAATCATTTTAAAAAGCAACGATCATGAAATAAATCCGTCTATCATTTTTAGAAAGTCTCTAGGACTATTTCGGAGATAACAAAACAAATCTCATACCTTTACCTTACTTCTATATCCACATCACAATCAGGACGAACTTTATTAACAATGACTTTCTCTTGATTTGCTACCTCTATAATCAAATTAGGTTCCAGAGGGTACGCAACACAATTTAGCTTATCAAGAATACTTTCAGAAATAAAAGATCTAGTTGCTCCAGAATCCATCAATACTTTTACTTCTACTGAGTTAATAACAAGCATACCTGCTACCACGTCCACATCTTGCACCGCATCTTTAATTGTCATATTAAAGGTCCTAGCTCTGGGTTGAGCTAACGGTGCTGGGAGAGACGGAGGTCCATCAATCCTAAGAATATTGGCCTTCTGAACAGGCTCCTTGCAGTTTCTGGCCATATGGCCCACCTTTCCATATTTAAAACAAGCCAAGTCAGGTTTCTTTGCTCCATTTGGACACTCCGATGAGTAATGCCCTTTCTGGTTACACTTGAAACAGGTCACGTCCAGCTTATTACATCTCCCCAGGTGTCACTTTCCACAAACCTTGCATTCTTGAATTTAAGGTCTGTTATCCTTTCCCGGTTGTCCTGCTTTTTGGAAACGGTTCTTCTGGGCTCCGTTACCGGGTTTAAACTTCTGAAACTTTTGGTTCTGACCTCCACCATTCCTACCAAACTTCCCCCTAAACTTTGAACTTCCGTGCTCTTGCTCTGAGCTTTCAGACTTCCTTTTTCTTCCTTCATTTTCTCTCTTCGCAGCTTCACGCTCTCCTTCTACTATCATTGCCTTATGTACCAAGGCGGCATAATTCTTGATCTCCGGCAATGCCACTTGACTTCTAATCCATGGATTAAGTCCCTGTTGGAACCTCTTAGCCTTCTTTGCCTCCGTATTTACATACTTAGGTACAAATCTAGACAGCTCCGAAATTTTATCTTCAACTGATCTTGCATATAACTTGGCAAATATTTCTCCAGAAACATTTCAGTAAACTTCTCCCATGTTAAGTCCTTTCCTTCCAGCAACTCCTTCGAAGATTCTCACCAGAAGCTCACTTCATCTTTAAGGTAATAACTCGCATACTAGGCTTTCTTGTCATCCTTAACTTCTGCTAATTCAAATTCTTTTTCCATTTCTCTTAACCACGACTATGCTTTAATCGGGTCTGGCAAACCTAAGAATTATGGGGGAAGAACAGATTGAAAGTGTTTGAAGTTTTCAACTTTAGGGGCCACGGGTTGTTGCAAAAGCTGAGCAAGTCTGCTCATCATGGTGGTTTCTGGATTCACTTCTGGGTCTTGGGTTGAAATTTCTTCTTCTTGGTGATCTGGTAAGTTGGACATTTCTTTTAAACCCGATTGAGCAATTATTTAGAAATATGATAGCATGGCATATATAACAACATTTTATTATGAAATCTCTCTCGCGGGTTTTAAGCTTTACCCAATTTTGCACATGCAATCCTATTACTACAAAATTCTCATATCAGTGTTGTTTTCTCATGGCACAGGATATGATATTACGAAATTTTAAACACGGTTGTATAAAAACATGGTATTCACAACAGTTATGCAGATCTTTAGGGTGCACAATAGAAAATAAGATATATAATGGATTCATCAAACCAAGGGTACATAAGTAAAGGTCTGGTTATCACTAGTTCAATAATAAGGTACAATAATATAACAGGGTTAAATAGAGGAAAAACTGGAAAATATCCCCATATCTACCCCTAATTTCTAACAACTACTACTACAAGGTTCCGAAATACAATGCAACAAATGAAAAAGGGATCCCGACATCTGACCAAGTATCCCAAAGTCTACCGACGCTGAAAAACAACAACTACGGGCTCAACCAACAGTCCCTCCTAACAACTAATCATCCAGAATCTCTCTCAACACAAACAACATCCAGTGAATGATCTTATGCAGCCTCCGAGCCTCAGCATTAACATCACTAATAGATGGTCCCTCATCTAATCTCCTCCGGGAAACCTGCTCCACCAACTGAATCCTAGCTCTCCACTCCTCCATCACTACTGAAGTCCTCTTCCTAGAGTCTCGAATCAACCTATCCACCAAAGCTCCCAATTCAGGAATACGGGAGTAAACAAAGTCTCGGTCCTGGGCTAACTTGCCACCAACACTGACAGACACAATCTTAGGCATCTCAGACTCTGGCTCAGGGGCAGGGGTCTCTGAATCTGGCCTCAAGGGTGAAATATGCATAGGGATCTCACTACTCTCAGAAGGATCCTCCTATGGATCTGAACTAACATACACAGGCTCCTCTGGAGAGGGTGGAATGGGGTCCACTAGGGTACCGGTCAAACTAATCTCTGAATCTGAATCACTACCACTACTGGGATCCTGAGAGAAAACATAAAACATCAACCAAGAAACAATATTAGGGTTAAATAAAGCTTCCAGCTAACTCACACCCTAACTCTAGTCTCCACTTTAGCTAATACACACTTTTCCTTAGACTATACATAATAGTCTAACTCAACTCTATATGAGTCGAACTCTCTCGCGATATAAATATACCCAAAATACCCTTTTTAATACTAACTTGTCTCAGGGACTACATCCAGTAGCTTTGATACCAACTTGTGACGCCCTCAATCTCGGGGTTAGGAAAATGAGGACCCACACACCTTTAATCTACTAATTAAATAAGCATAAACCCCGATTAGCTACTAACAGGATCAAACAGGATAAAGTATGAGACAAGATTACAACTACCAACCATAAAATATAACTTACAACCCCAAAATAAAATCAAATATACATAGTAGATCCCGGCTTGGAACCGACAGATAACCCATTGTATCTTTACAACTCTCTGGCTAAGCGCTTGCTCACTCAAAAACTTTACTACCTGCTCTGGCAACCGGAAGCCCTCAACACAATAGGGACCACCAGGTACGCTCTTACGAGCAGTGCGCCTAAGCCTGGCCATCTTCTTGCATAACTACCATGGTTAGATTAAAATAAAACATATGAGTATAAAACTCAGCAAGTAACTAAACAGCAGTTCTACAATACAAAATCCATAATATACTTTACTGATCTCAGGGCATTCCACTTTATCAGTTCTAGGTGGCAGATTTCTATCTTTTAAGTTATAAAAGAGGTTATGAAGAAAATTTTGGGCTTTCAAGGAATAAGGCTCAAAGCAGGGTGAAAGCCGATATTCATCACAAATCATTAAAGGATCAAAACAGATCTTTCAAATGGAAAGCGACAAATCTTTTCATTTTAAGGAATCAATTATATGATCAATAGAATCAAAAATCAGGGTTCACGAGCTTGAAGCTCCACAATATCACAATCAAAGCAATATAAATCTTTTTCATTTTCAAAGAATCAAGTACTGAATAGGATATTTTAATTCCTTTTAAAATCATTATGGAACCCTTGATTAGGCCACTTTATCTTTCATTTCATAATAATACGGGTGATCAGCCCGTACCGACCTCCATCCGGTCTTTAAGGTACCAATGGCATAATTTCAGCCTTAAACTGGACTAGCCCCGCTCGCCTCTTACTATGACTGGACTAGTCCTACTAGCCTCTTACATCCCAATCCAATCCATCATGAATTCATTTGGAAAACCTTGAGTTGGAAAAAGGTAGGTTTACTAAATTCATTTTACATTTACCAAGAAAATGAAATCATTCGGACTTTTTTTCAAGTCGAAACTCATTCTTAAGTTCAATTTCAAGAATTTCAAAGTTAAGGGAATGAATCAGGGATAAGCAAAGTTCAATTCTAGGGATCTTGATCAATGATAACATGGTACTCAAGTTAGGGAAATCAAAATCGTTTCAAGGATCAATAGAGGATAAGGTAAACAAGGAACGAAGCATCATTACAAGGGGTTCATAAAGGTACTTATAGGGTTTATAACAGTTAATGGTATAACAAATAATTAGAACAGGATAAAGAGTTACCAAAGGGGTTGGATCAATAAGCTTATCAATAACAATTTCACAAGATCAAAGACAGGGTATCTCAAATCAATAACATAGGTTCATTACTTTAATAGTTCAATACTCTACATGGCATGAACAATATCCTCTCTATAACCATTTGCACAAGTAATTAGAGTTACTTGCCTGAATTCACTTTCCTGAAGGTTAAACTACTGCCACCTAGTATACCTTTCCCTTTCCTAGCCTGAATGCCCTCACGCTCCGAATCTATAATCAAAACCAACACCTTAATTAGTTTCTCAACTCTCGTTCCCGGAACGTTCACTCAATACGATAGCTCGATTATACTCTCGACTCGAACTATATGAGTATAGCTTATACACACATGCACATTGCACATAACACATTCCTTTCTCATAACCTTTATATCTTTATATACTCAATAATCAACTTATACTCGCTTAACCTTGACTATTCTTCAAATCAAACTATTATAACTTATACGAGTACACGATTCATTCACAACAAAATCTTTACGACCATAACTATCACTTATATCTTTTAAAATCAATCAACTTAGTTCATTTTTTTTTATTCCTTAATTCGAATCACATACCAAAATCAAACAACCAAATCCATAGATATTCACATATACACACCCAATCATTCTTTGATTACCACAAATCAAGTTTTAATTCTAAGTTCATATGGCCTATTCGGCCTTCTTGTAAATACCAACCAAAAAATGAATCAATTTCCACCTTAGCTCACATAAACATATAGCACAATCAAAAACCTTTAAAAAGAATCATTTTCCTCTCTTTTAACATCAAAATTCGAACCATAACCATATATATATAATCAAATTTCTAAAAAATTACACCATGCAACTTTAATCTTAGCATAATCCGACATTTAAACTAACACCTTTCCTTTATCAACAATAATTCGAACCAAAACATACATACATGCTCACATGCAATTCAAATTCATCTATTCATTATATCAAACACTCCTTTACATCAAATTATCACTTAGCAACATAAAACCTTAGTCGAATTTTTCAATTAACCGTACATGCATTCACTTATCTCTACATGCATGACTCTAAATCCAGATACAAGCTTAACTATAATCTTAATTTCAATAATTATTGACCAATCAACACCAATTTCAAATCACACAAGTTTATTTGATTAATTTTTTTCTTGACACAAAGTAATCATTCGGCCCTAACCATATAGATCAACATGCATAATTCAAATCAACTTCACACTTCGTTCTATCCCAAAGTCATATAACAATCTTCATAACACATCGTTCACAAGTCATTTTATCAATTAAACCAACTAAATTCCTTAACACAAATCCAAGAATTCGAATTTCACCTAAATCACAACATGCATGCATCAATTTAAGTTTATAAATCACTAATCAATTTTAATTATTCTATACTTTCTATAAACAACTACCTACCATCAATTTCATTATCAAAAATCAACTTAATTTCTTTTAAAATCAAAAATTCATTCGTCTTTATAGAAAACACCACATGCAAACACTAAAATTCGAGTTTATATAGTCTAAAGTTCAGTTTACACATCATAACTCACCACTGGTTCACCGGAGTTCATCACCGGTGGCGGTGGCTTCACGGTGGTGCCCTCATTCGAGGGTGTCCAACCTTAAAAACCCCCGATTTCTTCTAAAAATCACAGCAACAAACACATGCAAGACATATTCATCACAAAATCACATCATCTTGGTTCTATAAAACAAGAACTCGGCAAAAACCGAACCTAAACACACACACACACACACACTCGCATGCAAATATCAAACCATACATGCAAGTGAATCAAAACTTATATATGGAACAAGTATGAAGTTTTATGGAAGAATCCATAAAAATCAAGTGAAGAAGAGAGATGTACCGAGAGGAAAAAGAGAGAGAGAGACTTCGAGAGTGAGAGAGAAAAGAGAGAGAGAGGAATGAGAGAATGTGAGAAATGAGGGAGTGGCCGGGTGAAAAGGAAGAAAATGGGTGGGGAGGTGGTTTTTATAAGAGTTTGGCAGGGGTAAAATGGTCATGTGCCAAACTTTTTAATTTCCTTTTCTCATTTCTCTTTTTTTTATCAAAGATTGCATTTAACACAAGATAACTCTCTCTGAAAATATGAGAATAAAACGAATAATAATTTTAAAACGTAGATCTCAAAATTAGCTTTCCAACCATTACTCATAATAAACTTTTGAGTGTATGGTTGATTTTATATGATTTTTACAAGCTCACGCTAAAAATAGCATTTTAAAACATAAAAATTATTTTAAAAAGCAACGATCATGAAATAAATCCGTCTATCTTCTTTAGAAATTCTCTAGGACTATTTCGGAGATAACAAAACAAATCTCATGCCTTTACCTTACTCGGATAATTTTATAAAAATGTGCAAAGGTTAAATAAACCTTATTTAAATCAAATAATTCCCTTAAAAATATCAACAGATCACGTAATTACGCATACAGACAAGCAAGCACATATACTCACACATCACAACTTATGTCTGATCATAAAAATTTCCCTTTTTATCATTATTCCTCTTTTCGCGTACCGGGTCACGTTCTGCCTGACGGCTTGACGCTTAGCGTTTCAATTACGCTTCACAATATCATTACCGACCGACACGTCACTAGAACGCAATACTTTACTTAAACATTCATTTCACATATTAACACATATTTTATATTTTAAATACTTTAATCCCTTTTTAGGCCAGGTTCCGTTCTACATGACGGCCCGACAACACAGCTTAACTCCTAAGCTGACTCTTTAAATTGGAACACGTCTATCTACGCTACCAGATACTAATATACAATAAAGACAATTAATCATCACTTAATCATATATTTTATAATCACTTCACATAAATCATACTTTATTGACTTAATTACGTCACCAAATTCTCAGTCGTCACACAAATGATTATCACTATTTTATCTCACCTAATTACTTTCTGATAAATATGACCGTTATAGTAAATACCACAAATAAGTCAAGTAAATAAATAATGCCATATAAGCATCAGAGTTTCCATCAGGATTTGTATCAGAACTTGACTATTATCAGAATTTAACGGTCATCAGAATAAGGCTTCTGTACTCAAAAAGTGAATGTCTGTTTCTGTGATTCTTCATACAAATACTGACTGGTTTCTTCAGAGTATAATCATTAGAACTTTCATCAGAACTTGTCCTCAGAATTTATGCAAATAATACTTAACTTTTTATCAATAACAACTTAATCACCACAGTAATTTTCATCATTCATATGGAGTGAAAGTGTGTGCATTTGCAAATGATCAGAAAATGATTAAAGTTTGATAAACTTCCGATACCTTAGAAATAAGGCATAACTAAGAAAAATGCTTAAAATCTGTCTTTAATTTTGAAGTCTACTATAGAATAAATTTATGCAAGAGTCCACCTCAACTGTTTGTGCTCATTTTATGCATCTTTTGACATTCTTTTTACAGTGGCTTCTTAGTGTAAATGAGTCACAATTGCTATTAGAATTTATGCTATTATCAGAGTATTTCTCCAGTAATTAGAGAATGTGAAAAGTCACCAAGAAAAAATTATTTGCTTTTCTAATTCATATAGCTTAATACCAGCAATGCACTTGGGTTTTTCCTTTCACATATTTACTCTAGATCTCAAAGGAATACCTGACTTCAATTTTTTTTCTTTTCTTTTCTTCAGATAAGTGAGGCTTATCAAGCATGTAGTTCATCCTTAAGATTTACTGACATAAGAATTTGACAGATAAGAAGCAAGAATCTAGTTTGTGACTTAGTAATAAGATACACAAAGTAAATTTGACTAAGCTAAAAATCAGAATTTGCTTGTGTTAATGAATTTCCACATAAACAACTAATTCAAACATGGGATAACAGTTTGTTAAAGACTACTAAGTCAGCATCTAACAATTAATCCTCATTGGAGTGAATAGTCACAGAATATTCAAAACAATATCAGAGTATATAGAATCACATCAGATAACAATCAGGATTTAATATATTACAGTTTAAGCACAGATTACATGGAGATAAGATAATCTGTAAACACTGATCATAAAGTCTGATGCATGAGAAAAAAAACTAAGCAGAATTTGAGAAAGAACCTGAAACCATTCCAAGTTTATTTACCAGTCTTGTAAAAGTAACTTCACATTATGGTTTTGTGAAGATATCTGCTAGTTGTTAATCTGTTGGAACAAAATGCAATTCCACTGTACCTTCCATCACATATTCCCTTATGAAATGGTACTTAATGCTGATGTGCTTTGTCATTGAGTGTTGAACTGGATTACCTGTCATAGCAATAGCACTTTGATTATGACAGTAAATGGGTATTTTAGAAAATTCTAACCCATAATCCAGTAACTGATTCTTCATCCAAAGAATCTGTGCACAACAGCTTCCTGCAGCAATATATTTTGCTTCTGCAGTTGATGTGGAAATTGATTTCTGTTTTTTGCTAAACCAAGAAACCAATCTGCCTCCAAGATATTGGCAACTTCCACTAGTACTTTTCCTGTCTATTTTGCATCCTGCAAAATCTGCATCTGAGTAACCTATTAGCTTAAAATCTGATTCTCTAGGATACCACAATCCTAGATCAGATGTACCCTTGAGGTACTTGAAAATTCTTTTCACAGCTATTAGATGAGGTTCTCTTGGATCAGCCTGAAATCTTGCACAAAGACAGGTAGCATACATGATATCAGGTCTACTTGCAGTTAAATAGAGTAAAGAGCCAATCATACCTCTGTAGTTAGTAATATCTACTGATGCTCCAGTATCCTTATCTAACTTGGTTGCAGTGGTCATGGGAGTGGATGCAGTTGAACAGTCTTGCATTCCAAATTTCTTGAGTAAATTTCTGGTGTACTTGGATTGATTTATGAAAGTACCTTTTTCATTTTGCTTGACTTGAAGTCCCAGAAAATAACTAAGTTCTCTCATCATACTCATTTGATATCTTGACTGCATTAGCTTTGTAAACCTTTCACAGAGTTTGGAATTTATAGAACCAAAGATGATATCATCAACATATATCTATACCAAAAGTAAGTCATTTCCATGGTTGAGGTAGAACAGTGTTTTAACATTTGTGCCTCTGTTAAATCCACTTTCCAGAAGAAATTGAGCTAAGGTCTCATACCATGCTCTTGGAGCTTGCTTAAGGCCATAAAGTGCTTTATCAAGCCTGTAGACATGATTTGAAAATTTTGGATCTACAAATCCTGGAGGTTGTTCAACATATACCTCTTCTTCCAATTCTCCAATGAGAAAAGCACTTTTCACATCCATTTGAAAGACTTTAAACTTCTTGTGAGCAACATAAGCTAAAAAGATTCTTATGGCTTCCAATCTAGCAACTGGAGCAAATGTTTCATCATAGTCAATACCCTATTGTTGATAGTAACCTTTAGCAACCAGCCTTGCTTTATTTCTTGTAATTAAGCCATCACTGTCAGTTTTGTTTCTGAATACCCATTTTGTGCCAACAATGGATCTGTTCTTTGGTCTTGGCATTAGGGTCCAGACTTTATTTCTTTCAAATTCATTTAACTCTTCCTGCATTGCTTGCACCCAATCAGCATCTTGAAGAGCTTCTTCCACTTTCTTTGGTTCAGTCTGAGATAGAAAAGAATGATAGAGACATTCATTTGATGTTGTTGTTCTAGTTCTTACACCTGCTTCAGGATCTCTAATTATTAAGTCATGTGTATGTGCTTTAGTCCACTTCCTTGCAGATGGAATTTGTCTCTAGATCTGGATCCTCCCCCATGATCCATGTTGTCTCCATCAGCATTTTCTAATGCTCCCCCTGAAGTTATGCTCTCTGATATTTCATTATTTTGAGTTGGGTCCTTCAGGAATTGAAGAATCAGAGTTTTCAGAATTATCTGAATTTGGCTCATCAGAACTTGATGAATCAGAACTTGAAGAGCCAGTGACATGTTCTGATATTTCTTGAGAGTCTTAAGTTGTGGTAGGATCATTAGCTTGCTTCCCCTGAACAGGTGCATTTTCCTTTGGAGTAATTATCATAATTTCAATGACATCAGAACTTAACCCATCAGAACTTACAGGATCAGGATTTAAGTCATCAGAATTTAAATCTTCATTTTCAAATCTCAGCTGATCATGATCATTGAAATCTTCAAGTCCAGTAATCTTTTTATCATCAAAAAAGACATTGATAGATTCCATGACAATTCTTATTCTTAAATTGTAGACTCTGAAGGATTTTGTGGAAAGTGGATATCCAATAAAAATTCTTTCATCAGCTTTTAGATCAAACTTTAACAGCTGTTCAGGATGAGTCTTAAGAACAAAACACTTGCATCCAAATACATGAAAGTATTTCAGATTTGGTTTCTTTTTCTTCACCATCTCATATGGTGTTTTTCCATGCTTGTTTATGAGTGTAGCATTTTGTGTAAAACAAGCAGTCTGCATAGTTTCAACCCAAAAGTAGGTCGGTAGCTTTGCTTCATCAAGCATAGTTCGTGCAGCTTCAATGAGAGTCATGTTCTTTCTTTCTACAACTCCATTTTGCTGTGGAGTTCCAGGTACAGAAAATTCCTGCTTTATTCCATGCTCTTTGCAGAACTCTTCCATGATTGAATTCTTGAACTCAGTGCCATTATCACTTCTTATTATCTTAACAAAATCTTTGACCAATTTATCCAGCTGTCTAACATGATCAGTTAGAGTAGATGCAGTTTCATTCTTCTTGTGCAAGAAATACACTCAAGTGTATCTTGTGAACTCATCCACTATAACCATAGCATATTTCTTCTTTGCAATTGACATGACATTGACTGGACCAAATAGATCAACACCTAGTAAGTGATAAGGCTCAAGAATTAAGGATTCAGTTTTGCTCTTGAATGAAGATTTTTTTGTTTTATAATTTGACATGAATCACAAAGGCCATCAGGAGCAAATACTGATTTTGGCAGTCCTCTCACCAGATCTTTCTTTACTAGCTCATTTATGTTGTTAAAATTTAAATGAGAGAGTCTCTTGTGCCAATTCCAGCTTTCTTCGATTGATGCTCTACTTAACAGATAGATTGCAGAACCATCAGAGTTTGTTGAAAGTATGGCTTCATAAATGTTACCATGTCTGTAATCTTTCAGAACCACTTTGCCTGTAGAATTACTTACGACTTCACAGTGTTTTTCAAAGAAATCCACATGATAACCTCTGTCACAAATTTGAATCACACTTAGTAGATTGTGTTTAAGTCCTGAGACAAGAGCTATTGATTCAATGATGATATTCCCAAGATTGATATTGCCATATCCCAGAGTCTTTCTAATGTTGCCATCTCCATATAAACTCCTGAGCCAGCTTTCTCCACAAAGTCTGATAGCAGGGCTTTATTTCCAGTCATATGTCCTGAACATCCACTGTCCAGAACTAGGATGTTTTTCATATTGCCCTGCAATCATAAAGACCACTATTGGTTAGTTTTAAGGACCTAGACTTGCTTGGATCCTTTGGCCTTTTTAAGTTTGTTAGCATTTGCAGCGGATTTAGTTTCAGAGTTTATGCTAACATACTGTTTATCAAATTTTATATCAGACTTTGCATCAGACTTTACACTGGAAGGAATTACACTAACTTTCTTTAAAGAAGGTTTTATTTGATGTTAATCATAGTACAAACTATGATATTCCTTACAAGTATAAATGGAATGCCATAAACTACCACAATGAAAATAAGTATTTTGTGGTTTAAACCTAACAGACTGACTCTTAACTCCTGATCTAGGAGGTAAAGAGTTTATAGCTTTATTTTTCCTGCAAAAAGAAGCAAGATGGTTAGAGTTTCCACAGTTATAACATTTCTTTCTAGGAGCATTAGGAACAGGCATATAATTATTGCTTTTATTCACACCTTCCTTTCCATTCCTATTTTTCCTAGCTTTCTTACCTTGTTCCCATTTCTAATCTCTTTCAGCTTGTTAGTGTATACTAAAAATATTTATTTGAAGTATATACATTTATTTCTGGCCAGTTTAATTGAGAATCATTTGAATGTTTACATGTTGTCTAATATTATATATTGTGAACAATCTAGTATCAAATGGGATACAGAATATTAGATTGTTAAATACGGTTATATAATATAATAAGGTTCACAGCACAGGTGGTGTTGGACAATCCACTGGTATGGCTGTAGTATTATTTAGATTAGTTTATATTGACTAATAAATAATGCTAGTATACTTTGTGTATATTGAACATGATCAAATTTAGAATTGTTCCCTTAATACTGATTAAGAAGGAGAACTAAGATTCTATGTTATTATTAATGCTTAGGTTCTTAATCCGGAAATAGTAATTGACACGTGTATATTATTTACATGCTTTGATTTATATATGAAATAATTCTTTTGAATTATATCATTATATTTTGGGTGATGGAATTATATACATGGTGGATATTATTTATTGAAGGAATCCATGTCCTGATAATATTCGGGGTAATGATGTCCCCTTGAAAGCTCAAAAAGATTTAATTATGTGAAACCCTGCAGGTGGAATTTATTCTGGCATAATTAAATAAAGGTTGAGTGGATGATCAAGGATAAAAGATATTAATTAAATAAATTATCAGTAATTTATTTAATTAATGGACATATGATATTTTAAACATGGGGAATTTAATAAGCAAATAATATTGGAACCGAATTAATTAAATTACGGTATTAGGAAAGGTAGTGCAAATATTAATTCTTTAGTGGATTGAATTAATATTTAATTACATTGGGCTAGGCTCAAGATGTAATTAGAAGGCCCAACCTAATTATCCATGGTCCCTATTGTAGCCTATATATATTCTTATTCTCTTCTTGCTTGGCAATTGTGTGAAAACATATTGTAGGCACCAAGGAGCAAGAAGAGAGGATAACTTGAGAAGACGGATGCCACACTTCGCTCAAGGGAATTTGAGAATACAATAGAAGAGCGTGGAATCAACCATTAACAAGGTAATCTTCTTTTCGTAATCTTTATCGTAAAACGTAGTAACACCCCAAGTCCATGGTTCCCAACAATTGGTATCAAGAGCCTGGTAATGGGTTCTACGTTTTATGATATAATGTCCATGTCGTAATTATATATGCGTGTATATAGTGTTTTGCTTGTATTGGTTTTGATGCAGGTTGTTAATCCACTATTATGGCCATGTATATTTTAATTATGTGTTTGGATCCCACGTGGTTTAATCGTGGTTAATTTTTGTTTTGGTTTCCACGTGGTTTAATCGTGGTTGTAATTTACACGAGGGTTGATCGTGTTAGAATAGATTTTACAAAATTAGTTTTGTATTAGATCTTTTTTTTTGTAATTGTTCCGGGTATTTTGTAATAGTTATGTGCGATCAGAAATCAATTCCGGTAGTTTTTTGTTCGTTCCGCTGTGCGATTACATGGGGCTGCTGGGGGTGCTGGGGCTGCTGGGGCTGTTGGGGCTGCTGGCGTGCTGGGGCTGCTGGGGCTGCTGGGGGCGGCGGGGCGCGCTTGGGGCAGTTTTTTTTTAGAGCTGGATTTTTTTTCAAGGGCCATAATAGTGGAAAATTTATTTTAATTTTTTCCATTAAATTTTAATTATTGCTTTAATTTATTGATTATGTGTGTCGTTAATTATGTGTGTAATTCTTTTAAAATTGCATGTTTAACTTAATTAGGACGACATGGACATAAATTTTATTTATTGCTTTAATTAAATGTTATATGTTGCTAAAATTATGTGTGTATTTTGAATGCATGTTTAGACATAATTATAACAACATAGAGCCCCATTTAATTTTAAAATTCCTCAATTTTAATAAAAAAATTCTAAGTGGGAGAGGGAATTAATATGAAATTAAATCTCATGGTCTCCATTATTGGTTGTAGGTAATTTAACATAAAGACGAATATAAATTATATATACGTCACCCATCGTGGCATGTAATTTATGGTGTCTAGAATGTTATAGAAATTACTAGAACAAACTTCTTAAATTAATAAATTTTAAAAGGAATAAATACGAATTTTCTTTATTTCTGATTTGGGGCGATTTTGTCAAAAACGGGTTCATCGAACTTGTAAGGCTGTGGGTTTTAAGCGAGACCGATGTGACTCCTTCACTACCTGGAAATCAAACCATTAATGAATATTGAATTGAAGTATTCTATTCAAGGCAAAATTACGAATATTGGAAGGTATACACGCCACCCATCGTGGCATACCAAGTTCCATAGATTTTGAATAATTTAAGATTTGATGATGGTATACACTTAGCTATAAAAAATAATATAGTCCACCCCAACGTGTCATATTGTTTAGTAATAGGACCGAAGTAACATTTAAACAAAATTAGGTGGTATACATGTCACACATCGTGGCGTACCAGAAACTTATGGTGTTTAGATGTTAGTGCATTTAATTTTAAATAATTGTTAGAGGAATCAATAGCTCTTAATAATTAATGCACCCTTATTTATGTGATGTTTTTATGCATGATTCTCAAGATAAAATGAGCTTTAATCCACTATTCACCATACTTAAGGATAACAAACTTACCGGACCTAACTATATTGAATGGAAACGAAATTTGGACATTGTGTTGACTGCTGAGGAGTACAAGTTTTGCACTTATGAACCCAAGCATGAACAGCCTGCTGCTGATGCTCCTGAAGATGAGAAAGAGTATTATAAACGGTGGATTAAGGCTGATGAGATGTCGCGATGTTACATTCTGGCAGCAATGTCGGGTGTTTTGCAGCATCAGCATCAGTCTATGGCCACTGCTTCGGATATGCTCTTTAATCTCAAGGAACTTTTTGGAGATCAGAATAGGGCTGCTAGGCAAGTAGCCATGAAGGCTTTAATGAACACTCAGATGGCTGAAGGCACACCTGTAAGGGATCATGTTCTCAAGATGATGTCGCATCTGAATGAGATAGAGATCCTTGGTGCTGAACTTGACGGGGAAACCCAAATTGACATTATCCTTATGAGCTTGTCCAAGAGTTTTGAGCAGTTCCGCTTGAATTACAACATGAACAAGAGGCAGTATAGTCTCGCGGAACTGCTGACAGAACTTCAGGCAGCTGAAGGATTATTTCGGCAGGGTGTTCAAGTGAATGTGGCTGAGAAAGGTTCTTCCTCTAAGCCGAAAGGTATTAAGAAGAAGAAAAAGGCTCAGACACAGAAAGCTGTGAAGGCAGTGGGAGTTCAGGGTGGTGTGAAAAAGCCTAAGGGAAAGTGCTTCAGATGCAAACAGTCAGGTCACTGGAAACAGGATTGTCCTCTTCCTAAGAAGACAAACAATACTGGTATGTCTCTTTCTCTAGTTACAGAAACATTTATAGCGGCTATATCTACGAGCACTTGGTGTGTAGATACAGGAGCCACTGATCATGTTTGTAATTCTATGCAGGGGTTCCAACTATCCAGAATGCTTAGAGATGGTGAGATATACGTGTTCATGGGAGATGCTACGAAAGTAGCAGTAGTTGCAGTAGGAGTTATTCATTTATCTTTTGGTTCTGATAGGATTTTGGTTTTGAACAATTGTCTTTATGTACCTTCTTTTAGAAGGAATTTAATTTCGGTTTCTAAACTTGCTTTGGATGGTTATAATGTTTGTTTGGATTGTAATGTTTCTATTATGATGAATAAACGAATTATATGTTCTGGTACATTGCAAGATAATTTGTATATAATTAATCCTAGTCAACCTGCACTGCAACTGCAATTTAGGGAATTGAACAACACATCTTCTAACTCTACTAAAAAAAGGAACCTTCTAGTTTGAACCAAACATATCTTTGGCACTTGAGATTAGGTCAAATTAACTTGAGGAGGATTCAAAGACTGGTAGTAGACGGGCCTTTAAGCTCATTGGCAGTGGAGCCATTTCCAGTTTGTGAATCCTGCTTGGAAGGTAAAATGACTAATAGGCCTTTCAAGGCAAAAGGGAATAGAGCCAAACAACTGTTAGAATTGGTTCACTCTGATTTATGTGGACCCATGAATATCCAGGCAAGAGGTGGTTATAAATATTTCGTCACTTTTATTGATGATTATTCTAGATATGGGTACGTTTATTTGTTGCACCGTAAGTCTGAGTGCTTTGATAAGTTCAAAGAGTACAAAGCTAAAACGGAGAAGCGACTTAATAAAAGTATCAAGTCACTACAATCAGATCGTGGTGGCGAATACTTGCTTGGAGAATTTAGGGAATATTTATCAGAAAATAGGATAGAATCCCAGTTAACTACACCAGGCACACCCCAGCAGAACGGTGTAGCAGAGAGAAGGAACCGGACTCTTTTAGAGAGTGTTAGATCGATGATGAGTTATTCGGATTTACCCAAGTCATTTTGGGGACATGCCTTAGAGACAGCAGCTTATCTTATGAACTTAGTACCTTCTAAGTCGGTTCCTAAAACCCCCTTAGAATTGTGGACCGGGGGTAAACCGAGTCTAAGACATATTCGAATATGGGGTTGTCCAGCACATGTGCTGAACAAGAACGCGACTAAGTTAGAATCTCGTACAGAAGTAAGGTTGTTTGTAGGCTACCCCATGGGAACGAAAGGATATTTATTTTATAGTCCAAAGAATCGGGATGTCATTGTTAGCACCAATGCAAGATTCTTAGAGGAGGAATATATAATGAATCACAAACCCATGAGTAGTGTCATTTTAGAGGAACTAGTGGGAGGGACAAATAATACCCATGAAGCTGTAGTACAAGTAGAACAACCACAACATAATGTACAACCTGTCACTAATACCGCACCAGTGCCTCGTTGTAGTGGGAGGGTTGTTCAACAGCCTGATAGATTCATGTTTTTGGGAGAGTCTTCAGACTTGGTCTCTGGTGAACATGATGATGATCCCCGTACATACGAAGAGGCAGTACAAGACAAAGATGCAGATCTTTGGCAAAAGATGATGGAATCTGAGATAGAATCAATATATTTTAATCAGGTCTGGGAGCTCGTGGAACCACCCAAAGGCATAAAACCTATTGGATGTAAGTGGATCTACAAGAAAAAGAGGGGATTAGATAAAAAGGTGAAAGCCTGGAAAGCAAGACTTGTTGCGAAAGGGTATACTCAGAAAGAAGGTATCGATTATGAGGAAACCTTTTCACCGGTAGTCATGCTTAAGTCAATCCGTATTCTTTTATCTATAGCAGCTCATCTCAATTATGAGATTTGGCAAATGGATGTCAAGACAGCTTTTCTTAATGGAAGTCTTGAAGAAACCATCTATATGCAGCAACCAAAAGGATTCATTAAGGAAGGCCAAGAGCATCTGGTATGTAAGCTTAAGAGGTCTATTTATGGACTTAAACAAGCTTCTAGAGAATGGAATATTCATTTTGATCAGGCAGTCCAGTCATATGGATTTGATCAGAGTCCAAGCGAATCGTGCGTGTATAAGAGAAGTGAAGGTAATGCAGTGGTTTTTATAGTACTATATGTAGATGACATTTTACTCATTGGAAACAATGTTGAGATGTTGTCATCAGTAAAGGCATGGTTGTTCAAACAATTTGACATGAAGGACTTAGGTGAAGCGGCATACATCCTTGGGATCAAAGTTATAAGGGATCGCAAGAAAAGGATGTTGGCTTTATCTCAAGAGCCCTACATTGATGAAGTATTAGCTCGTTTTAACATGCAGAACTCCAAGAAAGGTTTTCTACCTTTTAAGCATGGAGTTGCTCTATCTAAGAAGCAGTGTCCTTCGACACCTAAGGATATAGAGAGCATGAAAGCAGTTCCTTATGCTTCAGCATGTGGAAGCTTAATGTATGCTATGTTATGTACGAGGCCTGACATCTGCTTTGCTGTAGGCATGGTTAGTAGATATCAGTCGAACCCAGGTCAGGAACATTGGAGTGCAGTAAAAACTATACTCAAGTACCTGAGAAGTTCTAAGGAGTATATGTTAATTTACAAGGCCTCAGATCTATTTCCTTTGGGATATACTGATTCAGATTTCCAATCAGATAGGGATAAGAGGAAATCAACCTCGGGATATATTTTTACATGGGGAGGTGGAGCCGTTATATGGAGGAGTGTAAAGCAGAAATGCATTGCAGGCTCCACCATGGAGGCCGAGTACGTGGCGGCCTCTTAGGCTACCAAGGAGGCTGTATGGTTGGACACATAGATTTTTATGTAATAGTGGATTAAATAAACACTGATATATACATAGAATATTTTGAGTATATGTGGGAGATTGTTAGTGTATATTGAAAATATTTATTTGAAGTATATACATTTATTTCTGGCCAGTTTAATTGAGAATCATTTGAATGTTTACATGTTGTCTAATATTATATATTGTGAACAATCTAGTATCAAATGGGATACAGAATATTAGATTGTTAAATATGGTTATATAATATAATAAGGTTCACAGCAAAGGTGGTGTTGGATAATCCACTGGTATGGCTGTAGTATTATTTAGATTAGTTTATATTGACTAATAAATAATGCTAGTATACTTTGTGTATATTGAACATGATCAAATTTAGAATTGTTCCCTTAATACTGATTAAGAAGGAGAACTAAGATTCTATGTTATTATTAATGCTTAGGTTCTTAATCCGGAAATAGTAATTGACACGTGTATATTATTTACATGCTTTGATTTATATATGAAATAATTCTTTTGAATTATATCATTATATTTTGGGTGATGGAATTATATACATGGTGGATATTATTTATTGAAGGAATCCATGTCCTGATAATATTCGGGGTAATGATGTCCCCTTGAAAGCTCAAAAAGATTTAATTATGTGAAACCCTGCAGGTGGAATTTATTCTGGCATAATTAAATAAAGGTTGAGTGGATGATCAAGGATAAAAGATATTAATTAAATAAATTATCAGTAATTTATTTAATTAATGGACATATGATATTTTAAACATGGGGAATTTAATAAGCAAATAATATTGGAACCGAATTAATTAAATTACGGTATTAGGAAAGGTAGTGCAAATATTAATTCTTTAGTGGATTGAATTAATATTTAATTACATTGGGCTAGGCTCAAGATGTAATTAGAAGGCCCAACCTAATTATCCATGGTCCCTATTGTAGCCTATATATATTCTTATTCTCTTCTTGCTTGGCAATTGTGTGAAAACATATTGTAGCCACCAAGGAGCAAGAAGAGAGGATAACTTGAGAAGACGGAGGCCACACTTCGCTCAAGGGAATTTGAGAATACAATAGAAGAGCGCGGAATCAACCATTAACAAGGTAATCTTCTTTTCGTAATCTTTATCGTAAAACGTAGTAACATCCCAAGTCCGTGGTTCCCAACACAGCTTATGCTTAAGCTGCTTCTTTCTCATTAAACCTATGTTTACTGAAGCTGGTTTCTCCTGTTTCAATTTGTCAGAAGTTGACTTTTCTCTGACTTCTGTCCTAGAATCTTTCATCTTTTCAGAATCAGACATTACAGTTTTTGCTACAAACTTAACATGATTAACTTTAGGCTTTTCAGCTTTCTTGGTAAAGTTTGGTTTAGATGACACATTTTCCTTTTCTACTTTATCATCTTCATAACCTAAGCCCTCTTTTCAGTTTCCACTACTTAGTATATTCTAAGTTGTTCTTCCAGAGTTAGTCCAAGTTTTGATGATTTCTCTTTCCTTTTCTAATTCAGATTTAAGAGATTTATTCAGTTTTAGCACTTCATCTCTAACATACAAATCATCATCTCTTTCTTTCTGAGTTTGATGGAACATAACTAACTCTTTTTTCTAAATAGTCATTTCTGTTTCTAAGATCAAGACTTTCGGATGTTAATCTTTCATTTGTTAAAGTCTGATCTCTAAAACTAATAAACATGGTTTTAAGATATAATCTCAACTCAATAATATCATCAGTATGAAAAGCAAAAGTTGTTTGAGGTACCTTCAATTCAGCAGTTTCAGGACTGCTATCAGCATTTGCCATCAAGGCATAGTTCACCTCATCTTCAGAATCTGAAGTGTCTGTCCAGCTTTTCTTCTTTGTGACAAGTGCCTTGCCTTTATCACTTTTTCCTTTCTTACAGTCAGGAGATATGTGGGCTCTTTCACCACAATTGTAGCATTTGACATTTGAGTTGTCTCCTCTGTAAGACTTTCCTCCTTTGCCTTCAGACTTTCTGAATCCTTTCTTTTCAGAACTTCCACCTCTCCTGGAAAACTTCTTGCCCTTTCTGAATTTCCTGTAGGCTATCTTTGTGATACCCTTCACCATAAGAGCACACAGTTGCATCATTTCTGCATCCACATCCACTCCAGATAAACTTTCAGTTTCTGAATCATCATCATCTGAATCTGATGATTATGAATCAGACTTTATGATGAGAGCCTTTCCTTTGCCCCTCTTTGAGACAACCACTTTAGGAGATTCCTCATCAGCTTTAAGAGCAACTGTCCTTGACTTTCTTCCATGCCCCTTGCTCCTTTGATCCATATCAAGTTCATGAGTCTTGAGCATACCATAAATTTCATCAAGAGTAGTTTCAGTAAGGTCATAGTTGTCTATTATGGTAGTTAACTTCAAATCCCAATTTTCAGGAAGAGCTAAAAGGAATTCTAGATTTGAATCTTCAAGATCATATTCCTTGTCCACCAGTGACAGATCATTCAAGAGTTTGGCAAACCTGTCATATAAATCAGTTAATGATTCATCAGCTTTTGAGTCAAAGTGCTCATACTCTTGAATGAGTATAGTCTTCCTATTCGTTTTGATTGTATCAGTTCCCTGGCATCTTGTTTCCAAAGCATCCCATATCTCCTTTACAGTCTTGCATCCAATTACCCTGTTTGACATGACATTATCAATTGTACTATATAGCAAATGCCTTACCCTTACATCCTTGGCAATAGATGAGATATCTTCAGGTGTGTATTCACCTTTCTCCTTTGGTATGGTCTTTGCTGGTTGATCATCAACTACAACAGAGAGCTTGGTAGACTTATATGGTCATTCATTTATTCTATCAAGGTATTCTGGATCTGTAGCTTCCAGAAATATAGCCATCTTCACTTTCCATATAGGATACTCATATGGTCTCAGTATGGGAACCCTAATAGTCTCATATCGACTGTGGGTTTGAGTGTTTTGAGTATCTTGAGTTTTGGTGGGCTTAGTTGGAGTTTGTGCTTCTTCAGACGTGATTGATTGTTTGGATCTTACTGTATGTGTGTTAACAGAAAGGCTCTGATACCACTTGTTATGTCATACAACACTATAAAAGGGGGTTAAATATAGTGTTTATACAATCAAATCGATTTCGAACACAAGTATGTAACAGTAATCAAGTATATTCAATATAATAAACTCTGTTACAATAGAACAGTTGTTCTCTCTCAGTGATGAACAATATCACTAAGAGCTGCTAGGTTACAATGTATAATGTTCTCGATGAATGATAATACGTATAGTGTAAACCCTAAGCTGTTTTTATATAGTACACAGTTACAAGATATCTTCTAATTGATATGGAATATAATTCTGTCTCCTCAAATATATCAATCAGATATCTTCTACAAGTCTTCTAGTCTTCTAACTCTTCATGCATATCTTCTATTATTTTAGTCACGATCCTTTCCTGTAAATCAGCTGCTTTCCTTATCTGAAGTATCTGCACTTAAGTCCTGATATAAATCCTGATGGCCTTAAGTTTTGATATGAGTTCTGACTTCAGTAAGTTCTGATTTCCAATAAGTCCTGATATTAAGTCCTGAAACTAAACACAACAGATTAGACATGACACTCAAATATATCTAACAATGCTAGCAGTTGCTCCTCAGAGTGTGAAGCACTCACTGGTATCCACCAAGAATGATCCTTCAATGAAGCTTTTATAAAGATGAATCTTTATAAAAGTGGTGCCTTTTGAGAGAGAGAGAGAGATGAAGAAGATGGAGAGGGTGGCAACTAAGTTTTCATAAAAACACAAGTGCATACCAAAACCCTCCTCATCTCATTCTTTATATAGGGCTCACTAGGTTTTCATATAATTAATATATCAATAGATATTATTATATAAATCCCAACTTTATCTTATAAAATGTTTAAATAATAATTAAAACTATTTTAATCATTATTATTTTTCTAAACTCTTTAGAAAATAACTTGCTCTATCAAAATACCTTCATCAATAAATTAATCTTTTTATGGTGTGACCCTATAGGTTCAATATTAAGTCGGTAGTAGAAATAAATAATAATAAACCTTCTGCTTATTATTTATGAATTCTAAAATTCATTAAATATAATTAACTGATTAATTATATTTATTCTACATCGTGAGTGATGCTTCTCAACATATCGCGACTATCCGGATAATATGAATTCACTGCTTCGAATACCAAGAACCTGTCAGTGACTAGTTACCGTACAATGAATTCCTTCTACCCTTACAATATCCTGATTAAATACAAGGAATGGATCTCGTGTCAGGCCTATCAAATTTAATCATATGATTTCTTATTCATAATACAAAGTTCATATTAATGCAAAATAGAAACTCATTTCTAATTTTATACACTTTGGCCAGAGATTCCAGAACTTGCATACTAAGAATAACATATGATATTCTCTTCCTATACTGGAAGGGGTAGATCCTCTATTGACGTTAACTATCTCCATACACAAATCCCTATGTCTGGAATAGACCTAATGGATGTCCTTGAGACTAAGGACTAAACCAAAGCACAGTTCATCATATACAAGATAACTTTAATGATCTCAAGTCTAAGGACACTTGTACAACTATCACTCAGTGAATAACTATTGACACGTGAGTAATCTCCATTAGTTGTCCAACTTATCGAGTCATGTTCGGTGAACTTATTCCCTAATAAGCACCAACTAGCTATAGTGTCACCACACAAATGCCTATGAGAACATACATCCTCCTGAAGGGAGCAAGCATAGTATGTACCAATCTTTGTTGATTCACTAACTTCCGATTAGTTATCCTATGATCAGGAACTGTTTAAGTCTAAAGTTATCATCTTCTAGATCTCACTATTACTATCTCATTATAATTCAAGAAGCTTTACTTTAAACTATGGAACATTTTATTCAAAACAATTAAATCGATAAAGCCCATAATAAAACCAAAACAAGTCTTTTATTAATATTAATGAAATCAAATAGGAATACAAGAAAGTTCTTCCTAACTCATCATACATGATTGGATTTAGGATAAACACTTTCAGCTAGTAGCCGACTCATATTTTTATGAGTAGTCTAGGGTTGACCGAGATGGAGCGAAACGCACTCGTTCAAAAATTTGAAAAAAAGAAAAAAAGAAAGAAAAAAGAGAGAAGAAGTGTTATGTATTATTGATCACGAGTGAGCTCTTTAGTATTCGAGTTATTAAGTTCTTAGGGGACTTTGTGCCTAGTGACCTAAGGCTTTTATAGTATGAGATCCACTAACCTAACGCTCGCTACATGGGTACTATTGTATAAGTCTTTTATGGACCTCACTCATTGCACGATCAATTAAACATATGTGTTTTGTTTTGTTTGAATAAAATCATGAATCCGTATAAAACTCCAATATAAGAATTGAAGTGTTATAAGTTATTTTGAGTCTAACTTTTTATTTTATTTATAACCTTGCGATTGCCTTGATTGAGCAGTGAGTCAAGATTATTGATATAGTTGTCGTAGTATATCTGTAAGCATTTGCACACACGCACATCTCTAGTTTGTAAGTTGATTTGTACGATTTGATTGATCTATTTGCGAGTAACTGTATTTATTGAGATGTTGCTCGTTGATTGGTTTAGTTATTCTATTGGGATCGTTGCATTCATATTAGTTGCATTCATGCATTTTTGTTTCTTGTTCTTTGAGTCTGTTTATGCTTGAGGACAAGCATTGATTCAAGTTTGGGGGTATGTTGAGTGGCATTTATGACACTTTATAATGCTCTAATAAGCTTTAAATTGATGCGTTTGTACTCAAGTTATTAAGTGTTTTAACGTGTTTTCGAGTTTTTTTGTATTTCAGGCATTATCTGGGTAATCAGGTAAATTAACATTATTTTGGTGCTAATTTGGTTTGAAGGTGGTGTTGGAATAAAGCTCGTGGAAAGCCGGCTCGAAGCAGCAAGAAAAAGAAGAAAATCTAAAGTTTTTCCAGAAGTACGGCGCGCCCGCGCAAGTCAAGTGGGCGGTCGCGCCAGGATGTCAGAAAGGCAGCGCGCCCGCGCTGTGATAGCGTGCGGCTGCGTCGTGTCATTTTTGTAGAATTCTGATTCTATTCTAATTTAAATTGGAAGACTTCTAGATTACATGGGGCTGCTATATAGTCATTTTTTAGAAGATATCAAGCCAGAGACATATCAAGGAGAGCTGTAAGAAGACCGTATTAGCACGATGCTAAGAAGACGGAGAAGATCTTGTTCTTACTTGTGAATCTTTGTTTTAAGTTGTACTTGGATGCTAGTTTTCTTATTTATGAACTTTACTCTTATTTCGTACTTGGTTTTGTTATTTAAGTATAAAGACTACATTTATTATACCATGCTTTCATCGGAACCCACGTTGATGATGAGTCCGATTATGGGCTAATCGTTATCGTGGGGTCCTAGAGGATTTATTTATGAATTTCTTTAGTTAATTTGTTTCGATGCCTTAGTATGTAGTGATTGTATAGTAACCTATTATTGGTTATGCGTATTCATCTTATGAGCGTCGTGAACTTATAAGATAGTGTGTTAATTCTTAATGAAGCGAAAGTGAATTTAAGGATTTAGAACTTGCCATGCTAGCATAGGTTCATGTATTTGTTATGCATGATTCGTAGGTAATTTCAACCATCTTACTTGCCCTGTGTAATTAAGATAGATAACTTGTGCTTAAACCGTTATGTTATCAAATTCTATAGACATATAGGGTCTCAATATATTTGGTATCTAATCAGCTTCTATCTCTTTTGTAGATGTCTAGTAGTATGGTATTCATGCAACGAAAGTTGGCGTTTATCAATTTCGTGTTATCTGATTAGTGTCATCACCATAGCATGCTAAGGTTAAGAACAATAAGGTTATTGAATGAAGTATTTAATGAAGTTAGAATTCCATGTTTGTTATAAATATTAATTCAATCAATTGTATTCCCTTAGTTATAATTGTTAGTTTAATTTTTAGTTATAAACAACCTCAATTTGTTATCGTCTTAGCATTGAATAATAACCATACATTGATGCTTACGTGCATGATCTAATTAGTTAATCAAGCCAGTCTCTGTGGGAACGAACTAGAAAAGATTCTATACTACTTGTGAACTCATATACTTACGTGTATTATTAGCGCGTGTTTAAGCGACTAAAAATAATATTCACGAATACTAACCGTACTATTCATCCGATTGTCTGAAATGTCCACATTGCGGTGCTTGGTATTAGTTCGATACCCATCTTTTCCAAAGAGGAACAAAAGAGGATATTATAATAACATGTAACATGGATGCAGTTCATTAATATGCTGTAATCCAAATTTTTTATGGTGAACAACTATATCCCGGTAATTTGTAAAGTTATTGTCTAAAACAAGATCAGCAAATGCATAATCCTTCTCGGTTAACATATTTTAAAAATGACCATCAGTTGTGCGTCTTGAAAATAACTTAAGATTCAGTGGAACATGATCCACCTCATTGAAGCGTTCACGCAATTATGTTAATATCCTACCAATGCATTGTCACGTGCAAGCATCATGTCCAGGCATTTAACAATACCAACATCGATATCTTCCTTTTTACCAGTGAAACTGAACCTATGGTTTATTGCCTCTTGTCCATCATACATGTACAATTGCGTGAATTTAGGCGTTCTTCCATCTTGTGACACCAAGCCGCCAAGATTATGATACATATGTCCTAATACATGAAAGACATAAGGGCCTCTAGTATTGTTTACGAATTCATCAATAGTTCCTCCAAATGAACATAGTACAAAGACATTGTTGTAAACCCGACTCTTATTGAAAAACATTGTTGCCTGCCTATCACCAGCAGTGAGTAGTTGTTCCAATTTTAGGGGAGCTTCGCGCAACTTTTGGAGCAGTACTTTACCCTTTCAACAACTAATTGAATATCCCTTTGGGCCATTCCCTACATGCCTCCCCGTAAATTCAGCAGCCCATACATGTGCCTGACAAAATTTACATACCTGGTCTTGTGCAACCAAATTCAATACGACATCACTTTCATCTACAGCAAAAACAAAAGATGCAAAAAACTATGAAGCAACCATCATCATCTGCTTTTGAATTTAATTGAGCTTACGACACATTTCGAATTTATAGTAAGCAGATATCCTTTTTATAAACCAAATAAAAAGGTGAAAGCAATCAATCTATGTTATTTATAATTGATAAGTGGCATTTTATACCACTTAGAACGTCTTATAATGGCTTGAATTGATGTCTTGAAATCAAGTATTTTGTGTATTTGATGCATTTTTCTAGTGTTTGTGCATTTTAGGGTATTACTTGCATTTGTGGAGAGATTTCGTCAAGAATAAGCCTTAATGTATGCTTGGCATTGCAAGGGGAAGTTAGGAGCAGAATGCAGCAAAGAACGGGAGCAAAAATAGAGTATTTTCCAGAAGGGGTCTGAGCGACCGCTCAGGAAGCTGAGCGCCCGCTCAGGATTGCTGAGCGGCCGCTGAGGGATGTAAATTAAAATAATTATTTTTAGACTCTTAATTCTGTTGAGCTTCCAACTTCTGAGATAGTTGGGTTTTGTGGGACTCCTATATAAGTAGTTTTCAGAGACGTTTCATGTGGTGTTGAATCGTAGTATCAATCGTGGAGCGAGGAGATAAGGAAGAAGACCATTTTAGCACATCACAACGAAGGGGAAGCATATTTTCTTGTGATTCTTATTTTGTTGTAACAGTGGATGCTAGTTTTCTTTACTTTAAACCTATTTACTCTTGTGACGTACTCTGGTTTAATATAAGTAGTTTATTTAGTTATTCTCGTGTGTTTTTTTATCATGTTTTCATATTAACCCATGGTGACGATGAGTTCTATCATGGGCTAATCGTGATCATGGGGTCGTAACAGATTTGCTATGGAATTCTTTAGTTAGTTGTTTAATACCTTAATGTGTAATGATTGTGTGATATCTAGTATTGGTTGTGCTTATTTGTCTTATGTGCATCACGAATATATAAGATAGGGTGTCAATCTCTTGTGAAGCGACAGTGGATCTTGAGGTTTAGAACTTGCCATGCTAGCATAGGTTCATGTATGTGTATGCATGATTAGTGGGTAACTCTAACCGCTTTACATGCCCTGTGTAATCATAAGGAATAACTTGTGCTTAAATCATTATGTTATCAAATTCTGTAGACATATAGGGTCTCAACATAATTGATGCCTATTCAACTTCTATCTTAATTGTGGATGCTTGGTAGAATGGTATTAGTACAATGAACGTTGGCTTTTATCAGTTTCGTGTTGTTCGATTAATATCATCACCATTACATGCTAAGGGTAATAACAATAATTATTGAAGGAATAAGTAATGAAGTTATGATCTCATGTGTGTTTAATATTGTTAATTCAAGTGTCAATTAAGTGTTAAATTCTTGTAGTTAATTGTAGTTAATAATTAGTTAATCAAATCTAAGCGTTATTGTTTTGACATTGAGAAGTAATTATAAATTGGTGAGTGAGTGTTAATTGAACATAATTAGTCTGAGTCTCTGTGGGAACGAACTAGAAAGTATTCTATATTACTTGTGAACGCGTATACTTGCGTGTATTATTAGCGCGTGTTTTCCGCCCTAACAAGTTTTTGGCGCCGCTGCCGGGGACTCGGCGAATTTGTTTAGTTTATGTACTTACCATCAGTGGTCATTAGGACTCATTGATTAAGACATATTACTTATTGTTTCCGGTTGTGTTTCAGGTACCTTAGCGAGCGTTTATGCAAACACGTAAGAGGACTTTAGATACGGCTGAGGAGACAGACGAAGTTCTTGATATTCCAGAGAAGATAGATTTTGAAGATTCGGATACAGAGAGTGAGCAGAAAGAACCAGTAATCATGGGTGATCGTATAATTCCGGCAGATCCGGCTCTTATGGACTTTTCTCGGCCTAAAATTGATGACATCCAGTCAAGCATCCTTCACCCGGCTATTCAGGCTAACACTTTTAAAATCAAGCCGGGCACTATTCAGATGGTGCAGAATTATGTTTCTTTCGGAGGTGCTGCTACTGAAGATCCCAACATGCACATCAGGAATTTTATCGAGATCTGTAGTACTTTCAAATATAATGGTGTGACTGATGAGGCTATCAAGCTGAGGCTTTTCCCATTCTCACTGAGGGATAAAGCTAAGGACTGGTTACATTCTGAACCAGCTGGGTCCATCACTACTTGGCAAGATCTTGCGCAAAAGTTTCTGCTAAAGTTCTATCCAATGGAGAAGATTGCAGCTATGAGGAGTGCTCTTACCCAGTTTGTGCAGCAGCCTACAGAATCTATGTGCGAAGCTTGGGAGCGCTACAAGGAGATGTTGAGAAAGTGTCCACATCATGGTATGCCTGATTGGATGGTGATCACTGGTTTCTATAATGGTTTGGGGGGCCAATCTCGGCCCATGCTCGATGCAGCAGCTGGAGGTGCCTTGTGGGCCAAAAGCTATACCGAGGCTTATAATCTTATTGAGACTATGGCTGCAAATGAGCATCAAAACCCAACTCAAAGGATGATGCATGGGAAGGTAGCAAGTATTCTGGAAGTTGATGCAGCTACAGCTATTGCAGCGCAGCTCCAAGCGCTGTCTTTGAAGGTCGATTCTTTAGCCACCTATGGAGTCAATCAGATAGCTATGGTCTGTGAACTTTGTGCAGGGTCTCATGCTATGGATTAGTGTTCTCATGTTAATGAATCTGTTCAGTATATGAACAATTATCAGCGACCGCAGCAGCCTGTGCCAACTACTTATCATCCTAACAACAGAAATCATCCCAATTTCAGCTGGAGCAATAATCAAAATGCTATTCAGCAAACATATCAGCAAGGCATAAGTAAATAGTTTAATCCACCAGGATTCCAGCAACCACAGCATTATGCTCAAAGGCAATCATATCCTCAACAAGGAGGTGCAGCTCCACCTTCTAGTGCTGATTTCAAGGAACTCAAGCTGTTGTGCAAAAGTCAGGCTGTTTCTATCAAGACCTTGGAGAATCAAATCGGTTAAATAGCCAATGCAGTGCTCAATCATCAACCTGGCACACTTCCCAGTGATGCTGAAGTGCCAGGTAGAAAGAAAGCTAAAGAGCAAGTCAAGGCTATTACCTTAAGGTCTGGAAAAGTTACTGATGCTGAAAAAGCAAAAGACGGAGAAGCTGAAGTTGGTGATGAAGAAGCTAAGCAAAAGGAGAAAGAGGCAGAACCAAGTAAGACTACTATTGAACACACTCTTCCTGAGGGTAATACAGGGGAGAAACAGCTCTATCCTCCACCACCTTTCCCTAAGAGATTGCAACAACAAAAGCTGGATAAGCAGTTCGGTAAGTTCCTGGAGGTGTTCAAGAAACTTCACATCAACATACCTTTCGCTGAGGCTCTGAAGCAAATGCCTAGTTATGTGAAATCTATGAAGAGTATAATTTCAAGGAAGGTGAAACTGGATGACCTTGAGACCGTTGCTCTAACGGAAGAGTGCAGTGCTGTGCTGCAACAAAAAATACCTCCAAAGCTTAAAGATCCAAGTAGCTTCACCATTCCTTGCACCATCGGCAAGTTGTCTTTTGACAGATGCCTGTGCGATTTGGGAGCAAGCATCAATATGATGTCGTTGTCTATCTTCAAAAAGTTGAATTTGCCTGATCCAAAGCCCACCTACATGTCTCTACAATTGGCTGATCATTCTATTACATACCCACGAGGCATAGTGGAGGATGTGCTAGTAAAGGTGGATAAGCTCTTCTTTCCTGCAGACTTTGTTATTCTGGATTTCGAGGAAGATAAGAAGATTCCCATAATCTTGGGGAGACCTTTCTTGGCTACAGGTCGTACCTTGATTGATGTGCAGAAAGAAGAACTTACTATGAGGGTGCAGGATCAGGATGTGACATTCAACGTGTTCAAAGCGATGAAATTGCCTATAGAAGACGAGGAGTGCTTAAAGGTGGATTTGATTGATTCTGCGGTAACTTCAGAACTTGATCATATGCTAATGTCTGATGCATTAGAGAAAGCCTTAGTGGGGGACTTTGACAGTGATGACGAGGATGGCAATGAGCAACTACAATATCTAAATACTTCTCCTTGGAGGCGAAAGCTAGACATGCCATTTGAATCTCTTGGTACTTCTGACCTCAAGAATGCTGAAGGAAAGCTAAAACCATTTATTGAGGAAGCACCTGCTTTGGAGCTTAAACCATTGCCTGGACATTTGAGGTATGCTTTTTTAGGTGATGCATCTACTTTACCTGTTATTATTGCATCTGACCTTTCAGGTAGTGAGGATGACAAGCTCTTGAGGATCTTGAGAGAATTCAAATCGGCTATCGGATGGACTATAGCAGATATCAAGGGGATCAACCCTTCATACTGCATGCATAAAATTCTGCTAGAGGAAGGTAGTAAGCCAACGGTGGAGCAACATCGAAGACTTAATCCTATCATGAAAGAAGTGGTGAAGAAGGAAATTCTGAAGTGGTTGGATGCAGGAATCATATATCCTATTTCCGACAGTTCTTGGGTGAGCCCCGTGCAATGTGTACCTAAGAAAGGAGGTATTATTGTGGTAGCAAATGAGAAGAACAAGCTCATCCCCACTCGAACAGTCACAGGATGGAGGGTATGCATGGACTACAGAAAGTTGAACAAGGCCACGAGGAAGGATCACTTCCCTCTTCTATTTATTGATCAGATGCTTGACAGGTTGGCCGGTCATGAGTATTATTGTCTTCTGGATGGCTATTCGGGGTATAATCAGATATGTATTGCACCAGAGGATCAGGAAAAGACTACCTTCACTTGTCCATTTGGCACGTTTTCTTTTTGCAGAGTTTCGTTTGGCTTATGTGGCGCACCGGCCACTTTTCAGAGATGTATGATGGCTATATTCTGTGATATGATTGGAAATAATGTCGAAGTGTTCATGGATGACTTCTCCGTCTTTGGACATTCGTATGATGAATGTTTGAACAATCTTCATGCAGTGCTCAAAAGGTGTGTGGAAACTAATTTGGTGCTCAATTGGGAAAAATGTCACTTTATGGTGCGTGAAGGCATTATTCGTGGGCATAAAGTATCTAGCAAGGGTCTCGAGGTGGACAAAGCCAAGGTGGGAGTCATTGAAAATCTTCCACCACCTATTTCTGTGAAAGGAATCCGTAGTTTTCTTGGTCATGCGGGTTTTTATCGGCATTTCATCAAGGACTTCTCGAAGATATCAAAGTCGTTGTGCAACTTTCTCGAGAAGGATGTGCCTTTCAAATTTGATGATGAATGCTTGACGGCATTCGAGACTCTCAAGAAGAGTTTGATAATAACACTGGTGATTACGGCACCTGATTGGACAGAGCCTTTTGAGATGATGTGTGATGCGAGTGATTATGCGCTGGGCGCAGTTCTTGGGCAGCGCAAGAATAATCTCTTTCATGTGGTCTACTATGCTAGTAAGACTGTTAGGAATATGTGTGTTAGTTTGATGATAAGTTCAGCAAAACACTTAAGTAGAAATCTAATGTTTGTAGCCTCAACGGATAAGACCATCTTGGCTATCCGTTGAAGGAGTAGCCTTACTTAGCAATAAGTTTGGTATTGTAGCACATCTCACTCTCTGATTTCAAGCTGTAATTCTTAGATGTTGTTAGGAGATAATCAGTCATGTTGACTACTAATGGATGTACAAATAGGAGGGCTAATTGTAAATATTTCATGCCTTGTAATTTTGTATAAGTGAAGAAGTGTCAACGGATATTGAAGACCTTCAACGGATAAGAAACTAAGCTTCAACGGATGTCTCTAATGCTTCAACGGATAATATCCCTCAACGGATAAGTGCTTCAACGGATAAAGCTTCAACTGCTAGAGCATCAACGGATAAAGCCATCAACGGATGAAAGCTTCAACGGATGCACTGCTAGAGCATCAACGGATAAAGCCATCAACGGATGAAAGCTTCAACGGATGCACTGCTAGAGCATCAACGGATAAAGTCATCAACGGATGAAAGCTTCAACGGATGCTCAGTCTCATAGCAGTTGATAGTGACAGTTAACAAAGCTGACAGAGGCACATGGATTGACAGAGATGTGGTAGCCTATTTCAGGAACAGCAGAAAAAGCAGCCGTTTTTCGTCTGGTTAATAATGGAAAGTCAACAGATAATTCCATATTACACTGGATAAAAATGGAACAGAAACAAGTGGAGAACTATTGTCTTATTGTACTTTATCTTTGTCTTCACTTGTAAACTTGGTGTTATATAAACCAAGTAGTAGCTAGTAATTAGAAGTGAATTTTCCCTGAGCTGTTTAGAAATAACAAGAGAGAAAATCATCTAGTTTGTACTAGGAAGCAGCTGTGATTTAATTTTGAATCACAGATTTTCTGAAACAACACATCTCTGGTGGAACAACAAATCCACCATAAAAGTTTTTAAGTTCTTTGTGTTCATTACATTTGTGTTTGAATATATATCTGTCTGCATCAGCTCCAAGCAATTCACACACATTTGATCACTCAAACACTTAGTCTTACAAATTGCTCAAAACTTGAAAAAGTTTTGAGATTTACATTCAACCCCCCTTCTGTAAATCTCATTGTCAGTCCACTGGGAATAACAATTGGTATCAGAGCAAGCTCTTAACATACAAAGAGTTTAAAGATCTATTCTACTAACATCATGAGTAAGAAGGATATTGGTGTAAAGATTCCAATCCTGGAAAGAGATAACTATCATCACTGGAAGGTGAAGATGCATTTACATCTTCTCTCTCAAGATGAAAGCTACATCAACTGCATTGAGAATGGTCCTCACATTCCACACAAGGTGGCCACAACTGCTACTGCTACAGTTGCTGTTGGACAGTCTATTCCCAAGCCAAAGGCAGAATGGACTGTTGAAGATATTGAAGAGGTCCACAAGGACAAGAAAGCCATGAACATTTTATTTAATGGCCTGGATCAAGATATGTTTGACAATGTCATCAATAGCCAAACTGCTAAGGAAATTTGGGATATTGTGCAGCTTATCTGTGAAGGCACTGAGCAAGTTAGAGAAAACAAAATGCAGCTTCTCATTCAACAATATGAATATTTTCATTTTGAAGAAGGAGAATCATTGAATGATACATTCAACAGATTTCAGAAACTATTGAATGGATTAAAGCTGTATGGGAGAGTGTACCAAGTCAAGGACTCCAATTTAAAATTTCTGAGGTCTCTACCAAAGGAATGGAAGCCTATGACTGTTTCTCTAAGAAATTCTCAAGATTATAAGGACTTCACACTTGAAAGATTATATGGAATTTTGAAGACTTATGAACTTGAGATGGAGCAAGATGAGCTGTTGGAAAAGGGAAAGAGAAAAGGAGGATCAGTTGCACTTGTAGCTGAAAGTGAAAAAGTTGAAGCCAGAAATGAGGAAAAGACAATGCCAAGTCTCAAAATTGGCACAAGCAAATCAGAATCAAGCAAGGGTAAAGAGCAAGTTACTGAGGATGAAGACAATTCCAGTCAGGATGAATCTGATGATATTGATGAACATCTGGCCTTTCTGTCCAGGAGGTTTGCAAAGATGAAGTTCAGGAAAAACACAAAGTTCACTAAGCCAAACAAAAACATGGTGGACAAATCAAAGTTCAAATGTTACAACTGTGGCATTAGTGGACACTTTGCAAGTGAGTGTAGGAAGCCAAATTCTGAGAAAAAGAAATTTGAGCAAGTTGATTACAAAAGGAAGTATTTTGATTTGCTCAAACAAAAGGAAAGAGCTTTTCTCACTCAAGATGATTGGGCAGCAGATGGGGTAAATGAAGATGATGATATGGAATATGTCAACCTAGCCCTGATGGCTAATTCTGATGAAAATGAAACTAGTTCATCAAGCAACCAGGTAATTACTACTGATCTCTCTCAGCTTTCTAAACATGAATGCAATGAAGCCATAAATGATATGTCCAATAAATTATATCATTTGCGTGTTTCTCTTAAGTCACTAGCTAAAGAAAACACTAGGATCAAAGAAAATAATGTGTTTTTAAGTGATAGGAATGCTGTGTTAGAGAGTCAAGTAATTGAGCTTGAAAAGATTAAACTTAAATGTTTGACTGTTGAGAGTGAACTAGAAGAAGCTGTTAAGAAAGTAGAAATTCTTTCTAAACAGTTAGAAAGTGAGCAAGAGGTAATCAAGGCCTGGAAAACATCTAGGGATGTTGGTGTTCAAATTGCCAAGGTTCAGGGAATTGAGTCATTCTGTGAGGATGCCTGGAAGAAAAACAAAAAGAAGTTAGAATTAATTGATGGATTGTCAACGGATGTGGAATCAACGGATGATGAAAGTTATCCGTTGAAGGAAGAAAAGGAGCATCCGTTGAAGACTCATCAATTAAAACAGGCAAGTTCTTTTAAAAATAAAAAGAATGATTCAACTCTCAAGAACTTTGTCAAAGAAGGAGCTAGCACATCCAGAGATGTCAGTAAGGTGAATATAGGACACATGACTTTAGATCAGTTGAAAGATAGGCTTAAGTTGGTTGAGGATAAGAAGGAAATTAAAAGAAAATCTAAAAGAAATGGGAAGGTAGGGATTAATAAACATAACAATTACACACCTGATAGGTATGCTCCTAGAAAAAGCTGTGTACATTGTAAAAGTGTTAATCACCTATCTGATAATTGCAAATCTGTTAAAAATGCTCCCATGCCTTCAAATCCCTCCATGCCTAACATGTCTATGTCACCTCTGCATGTTATGCCTATTATGTCTCACCAGAATCCCCATGCACATTTTGCAAACATGCCATACATTAACAATCCTTACTTTACTGCATTTAGTATGCCTCAAATGCCATACAATATGCCTATGTGGAATAACATGTTTGCACAACCTATGCATTATCAAATTCAATCAAATGTGTTAAATGATTCTGTGACTGTAACACCCCCGAATCCGGGGTCGGAGATCCGGGTTGTCACGAGTTCCATTTCCCTTAAAAACACCCAATCTTAATAAATAATCAACTACTCTGTACTGTGACCCCACCATTAAACACACACACCACAAGTTATAGCCTCAGAGATGAATATCCAAAAATAATCACAAGTCGTTTTATTCCACAATTATATGCCAATACACCTTAAACAAGTTTCTGAATAAATTTACATTTCTTTGCCATTATTACAATTCATAAATATACATAATCTGATACATCAAAAGTTGAAAGCCTAGCCTATTGGTAGTTCCTACCTCAGCTACAGCGACATCAACGCCTATAGGAAACTGCGGAACGTTTCCTATCCGCTCGCGAATTGGGAGCTTGGTCCTGTTCATCTTGTCTATGATGTTGTGTGATGAAAGAAGAAAGCAAGGGTGAGCAGCAAGCCCACCAAAATAATATGTATAATGATTAACAATATATGAGCCTTCTCATAGTACTCATGAAAGTCTTGGTCAAAAGAAATGAACCAAGTTGATATCTTAATGCGATGAAGTCGCAAAATATTCAGTATATATATATATATACTTTTCAAAATATGGGAAGTCCTCTTCCATGCATAATACACAGAGAGTTCCAGTGTATAACTGTATAAAAATATCGTTGCAAGGTGATCTCATATATCTAACCTTGTCTCAACGTTTTTCTGAAAATCTTTGTCATGCATAAGATAATCATTTACTAGATATAAGTTTAAAAGATGAAGTTACAAGATACTCCAATATACTTATATCTTTTCCAAATACTACTTGAACTACCACCGTTCAAGTTATAATTAGTTCAAAAGTTCATCACATAGATGAGACTACAAGATAATACTTGAATAGATTCAACCTTTAAAATATCATCAAAATAAAATGAAGTTATGAGATACTTCATTTGATGTAAACATCATTTTGAAAACTTGACCCTGCCAACACTCAACAATCGCCCAACCGTAGCCTTTCTATCGAAGTGCTCTGGGTAGTGTTGCAGAAATTATCCAATTGGATGATGAACTCATTACGGGAGTTTGCCGCGCCAGGAAGACCACTTACGATGATCAGTCGTAGTAGTACAACCCCACCATTTTCTACATGTAGAGGAGAACCTGTCGGATTTACTTGTCAACCGAACACTGAACTCCTAAGGAATGGACCGCCTTAGCGGAACTTCCAGGCCATTTGGGCCAATATAATAAGGCTGGGCCGGCGCTACTCGGCCACTTACGCCACTCCTAGTTCAGATGAAATCCATGACTCTGAAACGTAAAGCTCGTCCCCACTTTCCCCAAGTAGAAACTTGTTGATACGGCTCCACCAAGAAGTCGTATCTAGTTGGAAAGGAAAACTCACCGATATTTCCCAGGCGATGCCTGTTAATGGATTAACTTGTTCCAAGAATTTTACTTCCCGAGTGTTGGGTAAGTAATCAATTCATTTATCAAAACAGCAACCTTGTTGCGAATATAAAATACACCACAGAGCCGGATCCCTCAGGTTTTGAGCGAGTATTTAAATCCCCTTAAAAAGGAAGATCTTAAATATAAAAATGAGTTTTGGGATCCGCTCTAACTTTTAAAAATCATTTTGAAGACTCGAAAACACTTTATAGAGTGTTTGGAGTAAAGCTGATTTAATGAAGTAAATCAGTCCCCAGAATATTTAGAAAATGACTGAATATTATTATTTAAATAATATTCCCATAAAGAATAATCTTTATAAAAATAATTGAAGTAGAAGTTTTAAAACTTATACTTGAAACGAATATTAAATAACCAAAGATATACTTATATGAAAGTACTATCTTTATTTGAATAATCGAAAATAAGTTTGATTATTTACACCTTATTCTTTAATAAAATAAAGAATATATCTCAGCAAATAATCGGAGTCATAGATCCTCAAATGAATATTCAAAAATATTCATTAAATAATATAAACTGAGTCATAAGCCCTCGAATGAATATTCAAATAATATTCAGATAATAAAATAAAAGGAGTCATACATCCTCAATTGAATATTCAAATAATATTCAATAAATAATATAAAGGAGTCATAAGTCCTCGAATGAATATTCAAGATAATATTCATTAATAAAATAAAGTTATCGAATAAACTTTATTCGATTAATAGTTTTGAAAACTATAACCATACATATATATAATATATATATAAAATCTACTCGGGATCCTCGACTCCCGGTTTTAGAAAATGTTTTCACCTTTGGGTCCCTCTACTATGGGTATATGCAAATTACTGCTATTCTCTAGCATAGGTATTATCAACTGAACCAACAGATATATATGGCAAGAATACGAAACAGGCATGCATATATATACCATATCAGCATGCTTCAATATATCGCAACATTTGCTAATTAACCAACATGCATCTATCACAAGATAATGCATATACATATATACATCACAACAACAGTATAACGGGTAGAAAACTTGCCTGAGCGACTTGGGGTGATAAAAGGCTCGGGACGAGTCTGGTAACCTATAAACAACAAGTAAGTTGGAATTAAACCAAAGTCACTTGTAAATCTATACTTTAACTAACTTAGACTCTAACGCTTGTTTTGCGCTCACTGATTCGCTTAAGTCACTCGGGTACCCTCGGCTCCACCATTTTTAATAATTTAACCTTTACGAGTTTTAAAGCGATTCCTTCGCGAGTGTCTTACCAACTGCCTAACACTCTTACCATAATTGTTTCATACATTAATTAACCCTTTTTGGTCTTTAACCTATGTTTCAAAGTAAGGCGAGGGGAAATGATTCGTTCGCGAAACGCCGTTACTTGAAACGGTCGTTTCTCCTAAACCGTACATCGGAATCAAACGAACTACATATCAAAACGAAGCTCGTAACATGAACTATCTAAACATGGCAATGGTCATAATCTAGCAGGGAGTTCTCGGGTCCAAATGTTATGAACAAAAGCAGTCTAAAGTAAATCGGACATTACGACGGCTATGTTTACGCGATTACCAATGTTTAAACTACTCCAATTAACCACCAACCAACTCATAACCATCAATACAACAAAACTTCACCGAAACCATACCACATCAGTCCATAATCTCCAAGGTTTTCAACTCAAACAACCACAATCAAGACCTATGAACTATAATCAAGCTTCAATTACCAAAACACTTCCAAATCAAACCAAACTACTAATAATCACAATCCATGCTTCTCATTTCACAAAACCAACCATTAAACTTACTAACAAATAAAGTAAAGGCTAGGGTTTGAAGTTTATACCTTCCTTGGGAGGTGTTAAGTTGCTAGGAAGCCTTAGGGAGCCTCCTACAAGCTTGATCTTTCCAAAGAAATCAAGAACACAAAGTTAGGCTTTGAAGTTTCTAAAAGTCCGATTTAAAGAACTGTAAAAATGAGGGTCTTACCATGATTATTTGGACAAGACTTGTGAACAGAGTTGTAGGTCATCTCAATACCTTTCCAATGAGCTATAGAACACAATATTTGAGTGAGAAATGAAGGAGATACACAGTTTTAGTGTGCTGGTTCTGTTTTGGCCGAGAGCATGAAGAACAATGCCTTGGTTTCTTTTTGATTTTGATGAAAAATGATTTGCTTGGCTTGGTTGGTTTGATTTTTGTGTTTGTTTTAGTAAATTACCTAGTTGCCCTTGATTTTGTGTGGTTAAAAAGCCACCACATCTCCTTCCTTCCCATGTCATGCTTGTGTCATCCTCATGATGTCATCCTCCCCTCCTTGTCCTCTTCTCATTGGTTGGGTGACATCATCCTCTCTAATCCCTTTGATTAACTTCCTAATTGTTTGCCTAATGACCGCTGATCTGTTATACTGTTCGCTTAACTTTCGTTTTCGTTTATCGTTTGAGGGATCATACCCGGGATCTTATTACTTAGGTTCCCTTAACCTTTCTCAATACATTATATTCCTTTTTATGATCCTCTATTATAATCCTTTAATTTAAATCCTTTTATCCTGCTACCTTATACTCAATTCTTTCCGTATCTATTGGATTTCCGGGAAAAATCAAAGTGTTCGGATTTGGATTCTGACGATCTTTACATACACTTATATCCCATATAAAGTACTAATAAAATCTCAGAATATCCATATCAGAACCCCTACATAGTGTGGCATGAAAAGTTTTCTCATTCAGCAAAAACACTATTCATAAGGGTTTCAAAATTTCCCAAAAATTGGGGTTATTACAGTCTCCCCTCCTTAAAAGGATTCCGTCCCGGAATCAGATAGAAAATGAATTGGGATACTTTCTTAGCATTACACTTTCTAACTCTCAAATAAATTTTCCCACATTGTGGTTCTTCCATCAAACTCTGAATAGTTTGATAAGCCTTCTCCTAAGCACTTGTTCCCTTTTCACTCTACAACCCTTCCTGGTTGCTCCATATAGGTTACGTCGGGTTGCATATCTATGCGCTCATATGCCCCTATTTATCTGGCATCTGAATTACACTTCCTTAACACTGATACGTGAGACACGTTACGACCTGCTACATGTTCGGGGTTAGGGCTAGCTCCTATGCTATCCTCCCAATACGTCTTAATATATCCAAGGGTCCAACAATTCGTGGACTTAGCTTTCATTTCTTTCCGAACCTCATCCTTCCTTTCCAAGGAAATACCTATAACAACACTAGGTCCCCTATTTCATACTCTTTTTCCTTTCGTGTCAAATCAACATACTTATCATGTCCATCTTGGGCTACTACCAGCCGTCCTCTGATTAGATCTATCATATCCTTGGCCCTTTGGACCACTGCTGGTCCGAGCATCTTGCGCTCTACAACTTCATCCTAACATAAGAGAGATCGACATTGTCTTCCCTCAAGGATCTCATAAGGCGATATCTCAATACTGACATATGATCTATTGTCGTAAGAAAACTCAATCCGTGTTAAGTGATCATTCCAATTTCTTTCAAGTCTATTGCACAGACTCTCATTATAGCTTTTAGCATTAGAGCTTTTGCTTCTCAATACCCATTCTTTTCCAGTTCGTAATCGCTACTACCTTCCGTTCCTAATATTATACTGGTTATACTTTTGCTCGTTAGCGTTCTATGACCTTTTAATAACCACGTCAACCTTAGTATCACGAATGTGTTTCCATTCCGAATACCACCAAAATTTTACTACTCCTTTTTCAGCTGTTTCTATTATCGAAAGCTTAATCCTTCATATAGAAGTAAAAGAATTTATTGAGAGATCACTATGATCATGAACACTTGTTATATCGCATAGTTAGTACAGAAGGTGGCCAGCCTTTAGTACTTGACAAGCAATTAAACAATAGGTGGTATCCTACTAGGCTTCTATCACACAGATAGATAGTCATTCGGCAATACCTCCCCTTCTGGAAGGGTTGTTCTTCTCAGCTTATACAAAATGAAAAGAAGAGAAACGAACGAATTGAAGAGAATTGTATATATGAAAAAAAAATATACTGCCACAAAATATCTGGCTTGGAACCTACCTCTGAACTATAGAGGTTTGTCATAGAAGAACAAAACATATATGTATTTATATCAACATCAAGTATTATAGCATCGCATTTCACGTGCCTAAATATTTTTGCTATTCCGTCCATCATTCTATGGACCCATGCTCTTCCTCGAGCTTATACTCAATCACCTTTGAAACTCCCTCGACATCGAAAATCGAATCTGGAATCTCATTTTATACATCATCGATACTAGAATTCTGTGCTTGCACCGCAACCTTCCTCGTATAGTAATACGACTCTCTATTGATAAGAGGGAATAAATATTCAATAGGTAGATACTCTACTTAATTAGTCTATCAATGATAACTTATACACTACCACTACCCGATTAGTGGTACTCAATCTCAACACCCATTCCAGTACAACTCTCACGGTTGTAATCAGCTCATTACTCGCAGAATCATTACTGCATTACTATGGTCCACCACTGGCCCACTGTCATCATTCACTTTCCATGAAATCTTAATATCTAACCATACGGAGTCCATACATGTCGTATCGATTCATTCTAAGGAGGTAACATAATCACCATTCCTGATTCATGAAGAACACTCCTGATCCTGACATACATACATGACATGAAGCAGATAAAATTGCAGAAGAGTTTCAATCAAAGCAACGGTAGCAGGTTAATACCATTCTAAACCATATGCCTTAAATAGAAGACTTACTCAAAGGTTCGTCTAGTCCTTTTTGAAACATGGTCCTGGCTTATCTCAAGATAGTATCTTCTGAGATAGATAGCCCGCTCATGGCGATTACACGAATTAAACCTTTACCAACTACTATTACGGTTGGGTATTGCACAGTCATCAGAAGGAATGTCAATCTTCCAAACCATAATACAACCTGCATAGCTTTAACCATCATCACTGTATTCCTTTGGCACAAGCGCCTATAATTATCCTCTTACCTTTAAAGTGTCGGCCACCTCTTTGGCCTTTCCTGATAGTAAAATTTCCTTACAGTCAATGTCATTTTAACCACCTCCAAATAAATTTTCTAACTTATTTCAATCACAGCTTATGTGAAGATGTTTTCCTTAAAATCTGATGAGTAAAAAAAAATTATCATTTTTCCATAAGTTATTGCCTCAGTCTTTAGCGGTTAATCACTATCATGACTGACTCTCAATCATAATTAGAACATCTTTTATCTTAAGTCCTAATTGCCCTGAACAATTTCGAGCATTACTGGTTCGATCCATACTTTCTCGTGGTTTAACACGTGCCCCACTTGGCAACATTATAATTACGTCATATTTCCTTTATCAACATTTCTATTCTTGAGAATTTTGAATATTACCTTTCTCCTTGTAAAACCTCTAAGGTTATCCTTGATTCGTTCCTCCTGTATTCCCTAGATACAGGGCATATCAAAATACCATTTACTAATACTAAAACCATTGTCTATATACTTCTGAAAAATTTCTCCACTGATTCTTAAAGGTTGTTGTTACCTTAACCCTTTCCAAATCATACTGTCAAAACTCATACTGTCCCTATTAAGGGTGAAATGCCAACCTTTATGCATTCCCCTAGGATTCATTTTAAGTTATCGCTGTTCTATCCTTAATTCCACCTTTAAAAGGTACCTGCATCCTTCCATGGATAAATCAAGTCATATATCCTTGATAGATTATCTTATTCATCATTCCCACCTCGATAGTCTATACCTAACTTCATAATAGCATCCTTATTCAAATTGAGGTCAATCCATATGGCCTCCAAAAGATAACAATGGTCATCCGCTTTTCTTTCCTGATTTGGTAATGATAACATGGATGTTCTGGAAGATATTGGTCATGTTCAATGTGAACTTCTTCTTAATAATTCCTTATTTACTTTTGTTGTTTATCTCAACAGTCACCTCAATGTTGGGATATCTTTCATACCTGGCGTCTCCCTTTCTGGGTATCAAGCCACCGGTCTTACACTTCACATTCTTGAAGGTCACTTCCTCCATCCAATTTTCCTACTTTCTTACCTTCTTGTCTCTTTAGTCTATCCGCGTCTTATTATTTATCCTTCGAACTATCTAAAGGTTTCCTTGAATCCCCCAACTTAAAGGGGATAAAATGTACATAACTCGTATGCCTTCAACCATCAAATTTAACTCATGGTGAATCACCCTCATACCAATGATTACATACTTTTCTATTTCTATTGCTACGAGTCTTTAGGGTTTCCTCATACCCAACTTCCTTATCATTCCTCAAACTCTATTGCCTTTATATTCCTTTCCACTTCAGTTTCTTTTTATTTTCCTTTCTCTTATCATTATTTCATGAACCAACACAACATAAGCATTGATTTCAAATATCCCGTCATTCTGGATTCGTGTCCTCAGAACGAATCTTGATAACCTTTACAACTTAGATTCATAATTCATCATACTCATCCGCCTTTGTTCTGGCTCTAAAGCTTTTACACTATCTCCATAACCTTGGGAATTACTTTCCCGAAAACAATTGACTGAACTTTAATCAGTTTATTCTAACCTCTGGCTCCGTGCCTTTCTTGGTCTTTCACCAGCGGGTGGCCCCTCTCTTAGGAGGGTAAGTGACAAAAACAGTCTTTTGTGATTCGTCCATCATTTAGAATCTCAAGTGATTCCTATATTTCCTTTAGCCAAGCTCTTGCCTCGACTGGGTCAGCTTGTTCCTTGGAACTCTAAGAGCTTAGCGACTTAAAGGTCCTGAAAGAATTTCTCACCGCATTGTTTCCTCAGGGTGGTGGTTGGGGATAATAGTCTAAGTTCTGTCTAAAAAGGTCCATAAATATTGCCCAATAGGAGTACCATCCTGATTCTCCCTATCTTGTTCAACTTCTGTTTTCTCAGTATGAAATGTTCCAATCTTCTCCCATAATCGGGGTTATCTTATACGTTAAAAATCCTTGTTTTCCACATTATGTTATGGGTTCCTTCTATCTTGATGTCGACCTCCCTAACTATCACGTTCAGGGTTTGCTCTAATTCTTATTCCTCAAACTAGCTTTCATCTAAGATCTCATTTTAAGCTCTTGAACATTTGGAACCCAAATTCTGTAGGAATACCTCATTATTCCCTTATCATCTTTCTCGGTATTAATCTTTTATCTAATTGTTGGCTCTCTGCCTTCATTCATCACTTTTTCTTGCACAATATGTTCTTTTCCGATAATTCGAACTGTATTGCAATCTCAAACAGCTTTTCGGTACCGGCTCTGGTTACCTTCACTTTTATTTCCATTTTCTCAAAATCTCTTATAAACTCTCCCAAAGACATTATCATCTTGAGTCTCTCCTTTTTACTAAGGGCATCAGCCACCAATTGGCTTTCCCCGAATGATAAAGAATCTCAATCATACATGTTGAGCTCTTTCTGCGTGAAAATGTACTAGAGCACTTATGGCTTAGGTAAATCTCGCACTTCTCTCCATACAAGTAGTGCCTCCAATCTTTAGGGCAAAACTATTGCCACGAGCCCAAGCTCATGGGTGGGGATATCGAATTTTATATTCCCTTAATTGTCTTGACGCGTACGCGAGTACCTTGTTGTGCTGTATAAGAGCACCCTAATTCCTTATGCGAAGCGTCAATACAATTCACAAAATCTCCTTTTTCCATCGGCAATGCCAAATAGGGGCCATCACCAATCTTTGCTTCAGTTCTTGAAAGCTTTTCTCGCATTTCTCTGTCCATTCAAACTATTCAGTCTTACGAGTAAGCTGCGTTAAAGGGCTACTATCTTTACAAACTTGAACGAACCTCCGGTAGTGACCGGCCAATCCTACCTCTGGTAGTCGACCTAACCATGGTCATCAATTCATCAGTGGTCCTTTATCCAATCTTGTCAGGATCCTCCATGGGATCCTCCTCAGCAACTATCCCTTCTAGGACAACATCCTCAACCGCTACATTCTCAATATCAACATCATCCGGTCCTGCATTAGGACACTCTATCGGATCCACAATCGATCTCCAATTAGTAATAAACATCATCGCGTTGTTGCTCCTCAACCTCAGGGTTCGGAGTCCCGCTACCATCTACGATAACGAACTACGCTTCTATCACGATATTTATAAGGGTTCCCATAAGGGTTTTAACTGTCAGTACTACGTTAGGTAGCCCGACTATGAACTTGGCAAGAGTTCTTATTATCTTAGTGAACTTATTATCTTAACGTCACATCATCTCTAAGGTTTATAACGCTTCGCTCTGATACCACTTCTGTAACACCCCAAATCCGGGGTCGGAGATCCGGGTTGTCACGAGTTCCATTTCCCTTAAAAACACCAATCTTAATAAATAATCAACTACTCTGTACTGTGACCCCACCATTAAACACACACACCACAAGTTATAGCCTCAGAGATGAATATCCAAAAATAATCACAAGTCGTTTTATTCCACAATTATATGCCAATACACCTTAAACAAGTTTCTGAATAAATTTACATTTCTTTGCCATTATTACAATTCATAAATATACATAATCTGATACATCAAAAGTTGAAAGCCTAGCCTATTGGTAGTTCCTACCTCAGCTACAGCGACATCAACGCCTATAGGAAACTGCGGAACGTTTCCTATCCGCTCGCGAATTGGGAGCTTGGTCCTGTTCATCTTGTCTATCTGATGTTGTGTGATGAAAGAAGAAAGCAAGGGTGAGCAGCAAGCCCACCAAAATAATATGTATAATGATTAACATATATGAGCCTTCTCATAGTACTCATGAAAGTCTTGGTCAAAAGAAATGAACCAAGTTGATATCTTAATGCGATGAAGTCGCAAAATATTCAGTATATATATATACATATATACTTTTCAAAATATGGGAAGTCCTCTTCCATGCATAATACACACAGAGTTCCAGTGTATAACTGTATAAAAATATCGTTGCAAGGTGATCTCATATATCTAACCTTGTCTCAACGTTTTTCTGAAAATCTTTGTCATGCATAAGATAATCATTTACTAGATATAAGTTTAAAAGATGAAGTTACAAGATACTCCAATATACTTATATCTTTTCCAAATACTACTTGAACTACCACCGTTCAAGTTATAATTAGTTCAAAAGTTCATCACATAGATGAGACTACAAGATAATACTTGAATAGATTCAACCTTTAAAATATCATCAAAATAAAATGAAGTTATGAGATACTTCATTTGATGTAAACATCATTTTGAAAACTTGACCCTGCCAACACTCAACAATCGCCCAACCGTAGCCTTTCTATCGAAGTGCTCTGGGTAGTGTTGCAGAAATTATCCAATTGGATGATGAACTCATTACGGGAGTTTGCCGCGCCAGGAAGACCACTTACGATGATCAGTCGTAGTAGTACAACCCCACCATTTTCTACATGTAGAGGAGAACCTGTCGGATTTACTTGTCAACCGAACACTGAACTCCTAAGGAATGGACCGCCTTAGCGGAACTTCCAGGCCATTTGGGCCAATATAATAAGGCTGGGCCGGCGCTACTCGGCCACTTACGCCACTCCTAGTTCAGATGAAATCCATGACTCTGAAACGTAAAGCTCGTCCCCATTTTCCCCAAGTAGAAACTTGTTGATACGGCTCCATCAAGAAGTCGTATCTAGTTGGAAAGGAAAACTCACCGATATTTCCCAGGCGATGCCTGTTAATGGATTAACTTGTTCCAAGAATTTTACTTCCCGAGTGTTGGGTAAGTAATCAATTCATTTATCAAAACAGCAACCTTGTTGCGAATATAAAATACACCACAGAGCCGGATCCCTCAGGTTTTGAGCGAGTATTTAAATCCCCTTAAAAAGGAAGATCTTAAATATAAAAATGAGTTTTGGGATCCGCTCTAACTTTTAAAAATCATTTTGAAGACTCGAAAACACTTTATAGAGTGTTTGGAGTAAAGCTGATTTAATGAAGTAAATCAGTCCCCAGAATATTTAAAAATGACTGAATATTATTATTTAAATAATATTCCCATAAAGAATAATCTTTATAAAAATAATTGAAGTAGAAGTTTTAAAACTTATACTTGAAACGAATATTAAATAACCAAAGATATACTTATATGAAAGTACTATCTTTATTTGAATAATCGAAAATAAGTTTGATTATTTACACCTTATTCTTTAATAAAATAAAGAATATATCTCAGCAAATAATCGGAGTCATAGATCCTCAAATGAATATTCAAAAATATTCATTAAATAATATAAACTGAGTCATAAGCCCTCGAATGAATATTCAAATAATATTCAGATAATAAAATAAAAGGAGTCATACATCCTCAATTGAATATTCAAATAATATTCAATAAATAATATAAAGGAGTCATAAGTCCTCGAATGAATATTCAAGATAATATTCATTAATAAAATAAAGTTATCGAATAAACTTTATTCGATTAATAGTTTTGAAAACTATAACCATACATATATACAAATATATATATATAAATCTACTCGGGATCCTCGACTCCCGGTTTTAGAAAATGTTTTCACCTTTGGGTCCCTCTACTATGGGTATATGCAAATTACTGCTATTCTCTAGCATAGGTATTATCAACTAAACCAACAGATATATATGGCAAGAATACGAAACAGGCATGCATATATATACCATATCAGCATGCTTCAATATATCGCAACATTTGCTAATTAACCAAATGCATCTATCACAAGATAATGCATATATATACATCACAACAACAGTATAACGGGTAGAAAACTTGCCTGAGCGACTTGGGGTGATAAAAGGCTCGGGACGAGTCTGGTAACCTATAAACAACAAGTAAGTTGGAATTAAACCAAAGTCACTTGTAAATCTATACTTTAACTAACTTAGACTCTAACGCTTGTTTTGCGCTCACTGATTCGCTTAAGTCACTCGGGTACCCTCGGCTCCACCATTTTTAATAATTTAACCTTTACGAGTTTTAAAGCGATTCCTTCGCGAGTGTCTTACCAACTGCCTAACACTCTTACCATAATTGTTTCATACATTAATTAACCCTTTTTGGTCTTTAACCTATGTTTCAAAGTAAGGCGAGGGGAAATGATTCGTTCGCGAAACGCCGTTACTTAAAACGGTCGTTTCTCCTAAACCGTACATCGGAATCAAACGAACTACATATCAAAACGAAGCTCGTAACATGAATATCTAAACATGGCAATGGTAATAATCTAGCAGGGAGTTCTCGGGTCCAAATGTTATGAACAAAAGCAGTCTAAAGTAAATCGGACATTACGACGGCTATGTTTACGCGATTACCAATGTTTAAACTACTCCAATTAACCACCAACCAACTCATAACCATCAATACAACAAAACTTCACCGAAACCATACCACATCAGTCCATAATCTCCAAGGTTTTCAACTCAAACAACCACAATCAAGACCTATGAACTATAATCAAGCTTCAATTACCAAAACACTTCCAAATCAAACCAAACTACTAATAATCACAATCATGCTTCTCATTTCACAAAACCAACCATTAAACTTACTAACAAATAAAGTAAAGGCTAGGGTTTGAAGTTTATACCTTCCTTGGGAGGTGTTAAGTTGCTAGGAAGCCTTAGGGAGCCTCCTACAAGCTTGATCTTTCCAAAGAAATCAAGAACACAAGTTAGGCTTTGAAGTTTCTAAAAGTCCGATTTAAAGAACTGTAAAAATGAGGGTCTTACCATGATTATTTGGACAAGACTTGTGAACAAGAGTTGTAGGCCATCTCAATACCTTTCCAATGAGCTATAGCACACAATATTTGAGTGAGAAATGAAGGAGATACAGCAGTTTTAGTGTGCTGGTTCTGTTTTGGCCGAGAGCATGAAGAACAATGCCTTGGTTTCTTTTTGATTTTGATGAAAAATGATTTGCTTGGCTTGGTTGGTTTGATTTTTGTGTTTGTTTTAGTAAATTACCTAGTTGCCCTTGATTTTGTGTGGTTAAAAAGCCACCACATCTCCTTCCTTCCCATGTCATGCTTGTGTCATCCTCATGATGTCATCCTCCCCTCCTTGTCCTCTTCTCATTGGTTGGGTGACATCATCCTCTCTAATCCCTTTGATTAACTTCCTAATTGTTTGCCTAATGACCGCTGATCTGTTATACTGTTCGCTTAACTTTCGTTTTCGTTTATCGTTTGAGGGATCATACCCGGGATCTTATTACTTAGGTTCCCTTAACCTTTCTCAATACATTATATTCCTTTTTATGATCCTCTATTATAATCCTTTAATTTAAATCCTTTTATCCTGCTACCTTATACTCAATTCTTTCCGTATCTATTGGATTTCCGGGAAAAATCAAAGTGTTCGGATTTGGATTCTGACGATCTTTACATACACTTATATCCCATATAAAGTACTAATAAAATCTCAGAATATCCATATCAGAACCCCTACATAGTGTGGCATGAAAAGTTTTCTCATTCAGCAAAAACACTATTCATAAGGGTTTCAAAATTTCCCAAAAATTGGGGTTATTACAGTGACTAACCCTACACTTCAACCAACCACATCTGAGACCAAGGTAGACCCAAAGTTACCTAAGTCAAAAGATGCAGGAGGAATGAAGTCTAGGAAAAAGACTAACAAGGCTGGACCCAAGGACACTTGGGTACCAAAATCAACTTGATTGATTTTGTTGTGTGCAGGGACAAAGAAGGAATCTATGGTACTTGGACAGTGGTTGTTCAAGACACATGACAGGAGATTTCACCCTGCTCACAGAGTTTAAGGAGAGAGCTGGCCCTAGCATAACCTTTGGAGATGACAGCAAAGGATTCACTATGGGATATGGCTTGATTTCAAAAGAAAATGTCATCATTGATGAAGTTGTATTGGTTGATGGTCTCAAACACAATTTATTGAGCATCAGTCAACTATGTGACAGAGGGAATACTGTTTCCTTCAATTCTGAAGCCTGTATTGTCACAAGTAAAAAGGACAATAAAGTGGTTCTAACTGGAGTTAGAAAAGGGAATGTGTACTTAGCTGATTTCAACTCTACAGATGCAGAATCCATTACTTGTCTTCTCAGCAAAGCAAGTCCAGTTGAAAGTTGGCTATGGCACAAGAAGCTGTCCCATTTGAATTTCAAGACAATGAATGATCTAGTCAAAAAGGACTTAGTTAGAGGAATGCCTCTAGTGGAATTCACAAGGGATGGACTGTGTGATGCTTGTCAGAAAGGAAAGCAAAAGAAAGTATCATTCAGTAAGAAACTTGAATCTGCAATTGATGAACCACTACAACTTCTACACATGGATCTTTTTGGACCAGTCAATGTATTGTCAATTTCAAGGAAAAGATACTGCCTAGTGATTGTAGATGATTTCTCAAAGTTTTCATGGGTTTATTTTCTTGGATCAAAGGATGAAGCTAGTGAAATCATCATCAATCAAATTAAGCAAGTCAACAATCATCCTGATTTCAAAGTAAGGAATATTAGGAGTGACAATGGAACTGAGTTCAAGAATTCAACCATGAAGATGTTCTGTGAAGAAAATGGGATCATGCATGAGTTCTCAGCTCCAAGAACTCCACTACAAAATGGTGTGGTGGAAAGGAAGAACAGATCACTAATTGAAGCTGCAAGGACAATGCTTGAGGAGTCAAAACTCCCAACTTATTTTTGGGCTGAGGCTGTTAACTGTGCATGTTACACTCAGAATATTTCTCTAATCAATCAAGCAAAATGCATGACTCCCTATCAATTATTCAAGAGAAGAAAACCAACTTTAAACTTTCTACATGTCTTTGGTTGCAAATGTTACATCTTAAGGAATCAATCTGATCACAAAGGAAAGTTTGATGCAAAGGCTGATGAAGGAATATTTGTTGGTTATTCTGCTGGAAAATCATATAGGGTCTACAATCTAAGAACCAACATTGTCATGGAATCTGTACATGTTGTGTTTGATGATAAAAAGATTGATGGACTAACAGATGAGGGACATCATGAAGGACTCAAATTTGATAATATTGAGATATTTGTGATGATAGTGAAGATGAGAATGATGAAAGAAGGCATCCCAAGAAGAAACCAGAGTCTGCCTTTGGATAATGCACAGAATGCAGCATCCGTTGAAAGACAAAGTGCATCATCCGTTGAGGTTCATAACGAAGCATCCGTTGATCACAGTCTGTCAACGGATAATCAATTCACCTCATCAGTTGATAGAACTCCCAATTCCTTTCAAAGGATCAGCAACTCGGGGGGAGTTTCAACAAATCAACATTCTATCTCACATCATGACAATACTGAGGCAACCTCATCAAGGGCTAATCTACCACCTCAAAGGAAATGGACCAAGAATCACCCTTTTGAACTGATCATTGGTGATGCTACATCTAAAGTACAAACTAGAAGGGCTACTCAAGATGAATGTCTGTATAGTAGCTTTCTATCACAGGAGGAACCTAAGCGAGTGGAAGAAGCTCTTTTGGATCCAGATTGGATTTTAGCAATGCAAGAGGAGCTAAACCAATTTGAGAGGAACAAAGTGTGGAAGCTGGTACCCAAGCCAAAGAACAAGAGTTCTATTGACACAAAATGGGTATTCAGAAACAAGATAGATGAAAATGGCATTGTCATAAGGAATAAAGCCAGATTGGTTGCCAAAGGCTATTCTCAACAAGAGGGAATATATTTTGATGAAACATTTGCTCCAGTTGCAAGACTTGAAGCCATCAGAATCTTTCTAGCCTATGCAGCTAATGCCAGTTTCAAAGTCTATCAGATGGATGTCAAGAGTGCATTTCTAAATGGGGAATTGGAGGAAGAAGTTTATGTAAGCCAACCTCCAGTTTTTGAAGATCCAAATTTTCCAGACCATGTGTATTATTTGCTGAAAGCACTCTATGGACTAAAGCAAGCACCTAGAACCTGGTATGAGACTTTATCAAAGTTCCTTCTAGATAATCACTTCACAAGAGGTACTGTTGACAAAACTCTCTTCTTTAGAAATGTTAATGGCTCTAAGATACTTGTACAAATTTATGTAGATGATATTATATTTGGATCTACAGATGATAAACTTTGTAAAAAGTTTGCTAAATTAATGCAAAGTAAATATGAAATGAGCATGATGGGAGAGCTAACTTACTTTCTTGGTTTACAAGTTAAACAAGTTAGTGGTGGAATTTTCATTAGTCAAACTAAATATATTTATGATCTTTTAAAGAAGTTTGACTTAATGGATTGTTCACCTGCAAAAACTCCCATGGCCACTGCCACCAAGCTTGAATTAAACAAGGCTGAAAAGTCTGTGGATATTACAAGTTATAGAGTCATGGTTGGCTCACTTTTATATTTAACTACCAGTAGACCTGATATTATGTTTTCTACATGTCTCTGTGCTAGATTTCAAGCTGACCCTAAAGAATCTCACTTAGTGGCTATTAAAAGAATTTTCAGATATCTCAAGGGGACTCCAAATCTAGGAATTTGGTACCCTAGAGAGTATGGTTTTGATCTAATTGGCTACTCAGATGCAGATTATGCAGGTTGCAAAATAGACAGGAAAAGCACAACAGGCACCTGTCAATTTCTAGGAAACAAGCTTGTATCATGGTTCAGTAAGAAGCAGAATTCTGTTTCCACATCAACAGCTGAAGCTGAATACATTGCAGCTGGTAGTTGCTGTGCACAAATACTGTGGAAGAGGAACCAGTTATTTGACTATGGTATAACTGTTGACAAAATTCCAATATTTTGTGACAACACAAGTGCCATTGCCATTACTGAAAATCCAGTGCAGCACTCAAGAACCAAGCACATTTCTATCAAGTACCACTTCATTAGGGAACATGTGATGAAAGGTACAGTGGAACTTCATTTTGTTCCAAGTGAAAAGCAGATTGCAGACATATTTACCAAGCCACTTGATAAATCAACATTCACAAGATTAGTAAGTGAGTTAGGTATGCTTAACTATTCATAATCTTGTCATCTATGTAATCTGTCTTGTAGCCTGAAATGAATTTGCTGCAAGAACAAAGTTGGCTTTAATCAAGACTTATCCTATCAACGGATATTCCCTATCCGTTGAAAGCCAAAATTGTTCTATCAACGGATATTCATTATCCGTTGAAAGACAAATACATTTCTGGTAATTTTATCCTTCAACGGATAAAATAGTGTTTGTCACAGCCCCAAATTACACTTAACAATATAAATGACTTAATAAAATAATATTACAAAAGGCTGTTTACAGACAATATCCAGGATCGCTAGGTTTAGTGTTTGAAGAACAGTCCAACCCTACAAACTAATACAACTTCATAACTACCGGTCCTCACAATAGACTTTCAGTACCTACCTGAGCTCTCAAATAAGCCTCAGCATTTCCAGTGGACTTACGAGCGGTCTGCTTGAATCTAACCATAGCTGCTAGCTGTAATATCAGGGTGAAAGCAAGTAGTGAGCTAAATGCTCAGCAAGTGCTAAAAAATATGATACAAAATATGAATCGAACATATGAAAGAGTGACAATGTGAAGATTGAGCTAATAGCAATAAGAGATGAACTTTTGGGTGATGGCATCATTTGTTTGTAACAAAACATTTCCAAAATCATTTCTTAATCCAAAAACCATTTTATGACGCTACGGATTACAGCCGGTGATCAGCCGCGAAGTAATCCCGAACCTCGCTGGGTTCTAAAACATTAATGGGATCCCTAGGCAACTTTTAAGCCTACAATTTAAGTGTGGAAAGGACTCGCGTCTCAGTCCAGATCCACTATCTAAAGAAAACATTTGTCCCCCTTTGGGACTGAAAACCCAACTTTTTAATCATTTTAAAAACTGATGCCGATTGATAATAAATTTCTTAAACAGTAACATCTTCACTATTCTCAAGAAAACATTTATTGTCCCTTTGACAATTTGGCTTTTAAAAACTTTACAGTTTGATAAAAATTTGATGCCAGAAATAATATCATTTTAAAAGCTCTTTAGGCATGAAAGGATTGAGTACTTCTTTAAGGAATTCTAAGCCAAACTCAACAACAGTTGTACTAAGTCAAGGTTTATTGCCAGAAGAATTGAACTATCAAGGTGAGGAAATCAATTCAGGGTTCAATGCAAAGGAACAATTTACTGATTTAAAGGAATAATCAGGGTTGAGTAACAATAGTTTAACATAGGGAAATTCTAATGATTATAAGTAAGGGTATCAATCATTCCAATTCCGAAGGATTTCAAATAATAGGGTTATGATCAAAAATCAAAGGATTAAGATTACGAGATTCTTATTGATAGAAGAACAATCTTCTCACTAGAGGTTATTAAAGATGAATATCAATGGTTTAACAATCAAGGAAGAAAGTATTGTAAAAGAGTTCGAATCAATAAACCATAAAGGTAGGAATCTCAACTAGGGTTACAATCATAGGGTATCAAAGAAATTTCAATGTTCGAGTATCATAGTAAGGGGCAATAGGAAAGTGTACAAATGAATCGTTATCTCAGGGTTTAATGAAGGGAAATGATAAACAATCGAAAATGGTGATATGATTCGAAGGGATTAACTTTCTCAAGTTCGCAAGCAAATTCGATAATGTATAATCAATAAGGATATTTAAAGACTAAGTCAAGGGGAATACAACAAGGTATATGAATGATTATTAAAGGTGCGAAATGCTTCTGAATGAGTTTGGGGTGATCAAGGTATACCATTATACCAACTCAAATCAAGCTCGGGTACTTATAACAATGGGCAATATCAAATTCAAGCAAGCTATCATGGTTCCAATAAGTATCTCAGGTACTTGCATAACATATAATTAACAAAGGAGTATACTTGCATAATATCAATTCAACAAGGGAAAACACTCGCATATTATCATTACGAAGGAAGAGTACACTTGCACAATATAATGTTTACAAGGGAAGGACACTTGCCTTGAGAGGTTTGACTACACACGACTTGTCTTGGGAGTGACGGGAGCACTACTCGACCTTGACGGCAAGCTTCCTATTCACTTGATCCTACAAAAAATAAGAATCCCTCATTACTACGGACTCTATGACACCAAACAACCCTAACACCAAATGCACAAATTGACTCCAAGTAATGCTTGGTGTCTTATATTGCGTAAAACACTAAGTTAACACACAACACCATGCACATATACATATAGTAGCACCTTGGAGCACATAACACATATAGGTATACTCATACACTATTTAGACTTGGTGCTTTATTCGGGACTTGAATGATCTCACTCTCAAATCTCCACAATTCCACTTGCGAGACACTACTAAACTAGTCTCGACTCTTGAAGGGCCTACACTTGGTGGTTCCAATTCTCTTAGCCAAAACCTTGGCCTAACACTATACTGACCTATATCTAAATGTAAACACTAGGGCTCACTCATGCCTCACTCAAAGGGTCCATAAAACTAAACGCTAAAAGAAAGCGTTCTCACTTGCATACTTATGGCGACACCTTAGGCAACTCTCAGTTTTTAACACCACTAAAGCTCGAATATTCCTAACCAAAATTGACCTACTGGATTCTTAAGTCTATAAGCTAACTTGTGCACTTTGAATGACACTAAGGGCCTTCCTAGATTTTCTTGGGCCTAAGCTCAAAGTTGACACAACTCTAATGAGTGTCCTGAAAACTGCCCTGTTTTGGACTAACTTAAACTCATTGGTTCTAACTCTAAACCTCCATGGTTCGACTTCAAACTCTTCCTTAAACTCCCTAGTATCAGTAGTAATCAATTCCTAATGAGGGCTTACTCTTAATCCAACTTTTGATCTCCAAAACGTACTAAACTCAATCTGTCCCCTGTTCTGGCAGAATCTAAGTTTTGGTGTGTGCACCTCACTAAATGTTGGGTTTCTCTAATTAATGGCTTCTGGACTCAACTACAACCCAAGTACTAACTCCCCGGGCTTGGGCCTAACAATTCCTAAGAAATGCCCATTCAAAATCAACACACAACTCACATGCAAATCTGGAAAAATTTCAGGATTCTATCCTAGCCTTTCCAACTTAACTCCCACTTCAAAACCACGAATTAATCTCAACCAAGGCAAATTTACTTCTATAAGACTTTAAACTAAGGCCTCAACCAATATTGGAGATCATTCATGCCCTATAACACCAACATGCAAACTAAAACTTAACATGCAACTCACAATGATCACAAAAACAAGTTCGACTAAATAATGGGATTATTAGCTCATAAATTCCACTTAAAATACTAACTATTTCAAGGGATCATGCATACTATATTTTAAAAACTAAGATCAAGAATGATATCAAGGAAATAATTCGTTTTTAGCCCATATAGGTCGAATTTAATCACAAACCAAACATGCATGTATATTTTCGAAAAAGAGAGCATATATAACTTGATCATTCTTGAAAATAATGCCCTATCTCTAACATGCAAAGTAAAACATGGCATTACAACTAGAGATCAGTAGCATGCAAGTGTTTAAAGGAGTTTTAATCAAGGAACACTTAGTTTATGCACATAAAAAGTATATCTCATGGAGAACTCTTTAATCCACATGAATTAAAGAGTTTCTCCTTGGAGATCACATAAAAACAAGACATGCAAGCATTAAACTTCATCTCCTAAGCATGGAACTCTTGGAAAGTGTATTATATATTAATGAGTAGTGAAATTATACTAGAATGGCAAGGATTTATTGAAGAAAAATTGAAGGGGTTGGGGGAAGGGGTTTAGCCGAGAGGGAAGAGAAGAGAGGGAGGAGAAGAGTGAGGTGAGGTGGAAGTGTGGAGTGAAAAATGAAATGATCATGACAACTTGTGCTTGTTTTGTGGTTTTGATTTGATTAATGTGAGTGGAGTTCAGAATTTACAAGAGTGCCCTTCTCCCAAAGCTAAGCCAAAAATGCATGTAAGGTTAGTTTGGTCTTTTGGTGGATAAAAGAGTTAGTGGATATGAATTGTCTTTTTAGCCCTTTAAGTTGAATGGGAGGGTATTTGCATGCATGGGTATTCATGTAAATTGCTAATTACTAAACTACTAATTTCAAAGATTTATTTTTATAAATAAAATAAAATTTCGAAATTATAAAGTTGTACCATAAAATAACTCGATTTTTTTAGAAATTTTATGAGATCACTTTTGTGATTTGTGAATGAAATGATTTTAAAAAAAATAATTTCCCAAGGTAAAGAATATTCTCATAAATCAATAATAAGAGAAATTAATAAACTCTCGCTTTGAAAAATTCATATTTTAAATAAAGTAATTCATAATGCAGCAAAGTCCATTCACACAAATATACAATCAATAAATATATTTATTGTCGACTCTAATATACAGAGTTCGCAAATAATATTACACAAAATACCAGTTGTAACAGTGTTGTTCATCAACGGATAACTATTTACCTTATCCGTTGATGTGTCACGTCAGTGAGTCACAGCCGTTGATTTTTACTCAACCGTTGATACAGATATACAGTGTTGTATGTATTTGTATTTACGGCAGTTTTCAGAATTTCTACAGTTTCATTTATTCCTGAACGGCTATCACTTACTTAAAAGTATCATTTTATTATTTTATTTGTGTTTTAATTCAAGAAAGTATAAAAGCCCAATTGAATTCTTATTTTCACTTTACGCTTTCTTGCAATTATCATTCTCTTTCTCTCTCAATTCTCAAGTTTTTCTCTGCAACCTCTACTCACAACAATGGTACCAGTAGTCAAAATTATGTCTCAAACAGGATTTGTTTATGAAAAGAATAATTTCATAGTCTTGGTTGAAAAGAATGAAGCCCATTCTGATTATCACAAGATGATGGACTTCATCAAGAACTGCAAACTGGCTATGCAATGCTGGAAGCCCCAACCATCTACTGTGAAGTGATTGAGGAGATTTGGACAACTGCAGAGTTCAACTTCACAGATATGACTATTGCCTTCTCTCTCATCAAGGTAAGGACTATTGCATTAATTGTGATGATATACAATCTTGCTTTAAGTTGCCTGAGAATAATGCCATGACACCTCATATGATAAAGATGTCTCTGCAATGCTAGATTCCATAGGCTATGCTTTTGATTCTGCTACTTTAGGTAGTATTAGAAGGAAAGGCCTTAGGAAAGAATGGAGTTTCTTGGAGATGCCTTTATTAAGGTTTTCTCTGGAAGATTAGCAATTTTGATGCTATCACTTCATCTCTTGTTATATGCTCTATATGCTAGTTTCTGATAGGTACTTTAATTTTAGCAACTGTGTTATGCTAGAATTAGGTTCCAGATTAGGCACAAAGCTAATAGACCACATAACATCTACTTTGCTAGATTCTTTATGTTATTGGCTAACCATGTTGCTGAAGGTTTGGTTATATCCAATGAGAATAATAAACTCAAATGTTGGGCACAAGAGAAAAGGGTCCTTGCAGACCTTTTGAGAATGAACTCAACAGCCAGGTGCCATTGGTATACTTGCCAATCATGAATGCACCGCAGGTAAGTGAGGTAAATGTTTCTATAACTCCTACTATTTCCAACCCCAATGTTTCTTTGCCTTCTAGTGTGGCTATGGAACCTGTGTCATTATCCAAACAGGCTCCTATCAAAGCCACCAAATCTAAAATTTCCAAAGTCAAGTCAAAGAAACCTACCTCTGTTATTTCTCAAAAGACAACAGTTGTAACAACTACCATAAACCCTGAAGGGAGTGAACAGGGTGTGAGTGGTGAGGGGGGGTGAACATCAAAAAGCCCCCCAGGATAAGGTGGGAGAGGTGAGTGGTACCCAAATCAGCCAAGCCACAGTCTCTCAAAAGACTGTAGTGGTTCAAAAGGAGTCCAGCACATCCCTAGTTGCATCCTCCCAAAAGGATGCAACTATTGAAAATAGTCCCCAACCAGGGACACAGAACAAAAGAGGAGGGACACTGAAGCTACACATTTACCTATTCAAGCCTTTTCAAGGAAGAAGAAGGCCAAAACCCTAGTTTCCACACAAGGGGCACACACAGCACAGATACATCCCCAGTATCTGTGCCTTCTCAAATTCAGCTTGATGTGATTCCAGCAAATGTCGAATCACAGCCCCATTCTCTCAATATAGAAACACACCATTCCTCAAACTCTCCAACACCCTCTCTGGATGTGGATATGATATTCACATCAATTCCTGATTCTCCCTCATTAAAACTCAGGGAGGAGCCCCACTCAAAACCTGGTGATCATCATCTTTTAGATGATTTGTGGATCATCAGCCAATTCTTTCAGATGTAGTTGCAGAATCTGTGTCACCACACTTAAAATCAATCCACACAGATTCAACAATTATATCACTTTCTATCTACATCATTTCCTTCTTCAACGGATATCTCTCATCCGTTGACAAAGTTGTTCTTCAAGGATAAGCTTAACAGCAGTTATCCGTTGATACCATCAGTTTCTACTTCAACGGATACTCCCTATCCGTTGATGGCCTCTACACACTTAACCGAAACAACTCCAACTGTAGAGGACATGGCAACTGTACATCACTTTTAGGCTTGAGGGAAGGGAGGATTTTTTGAGTGAGCGGGTTGCTCCCAGGCAAAAGGAGAGGTTGAGAGTCACCAAATGCATGTTATTTCTTCCAGCATGGCAAAAGTAAGTGAGAGGAGTGCCACCTTAGCAGTGAAGGTGAGGGTGT